>NC_029788.2:132864376-132871802 GCF_000816755.2 Arachis ipaensis | reverse complement strand
ATGTGTTGAGAGAAAAAGATATTAATAAAAATTAACTGCATATATCAAAATCAGCTATAAAATATTTATATTCGTAGTTGATTTTAACATGTATGTACATAATATTTTTTTTTATTGCAAATCAATCCATACCTTAAAATGTATAAGTTATCCGAATCATTTCTGTAATAGATAGAAGCAACATAAGTTTTAGTAGAAGATTATTGTAATAAAGAAGTTTAAAAAACTGCTTGATGAATAACTAATTATATTGTGCTTAGTTCCATAGTATTTAATCACCTCTAGAGCTACACCAAGCCTAAAACAAGAGAAGGAGTATACTCCACTTTCTAACTCCAAAAACCCCACTTTAGTAGCTCCAACCAAAAACCTTGTTTTAACTGACGTCTTTGTCAAACCACGATGCTGCATGCAAAAACAAAAATACATAATGAATAAGAATCATGATGTCCTAGTGATGTTATTCACAAAAACGAGCACTTAATTATCTTATCTATAATCTAATTCATGATAAGCTTAAAATCAAATTACGAATAGTAAATAAACAAAGAAGAAAAGAAAGAATAGGTTCTCACAATTAAAACTTGAACAGAGTTACTGAATTATCTATCAACATAAAACAATAAACAATAAACAAAGGTACACTGTATAACTAGAATTAGTGTCACACATGACCATAGCAACCACATAACTAGAAAAATAACAAGTGAAATGTTGTTTTTGAATTGATAAACTTGATTTAAAATATTAGAATACCACTAGATTTTATTGTTTTTAGTTAATAGTTGACAGTTAATCAATAATATTTAAAAGTGTGAACTAAAAAAAATGTTATTATATTACTAAACTAAAAAAATTAGATTAATGACTAAAAATACTGATAAAAAACAAAAAAAATTTATTAGTTCTTGAGTTTTTCTTATTCTCTTATTGATCAAACTATAATATTTTATTGTGAGACATTATTATTCTACTTTGTTTCAGAATTCAAACAAAAGTAATTTCAACATAAAATCTATTCTTATCTAACTAACAAAAAGATTAAAATGCAAAAGAAAAAAGACCCTGAGCCCGCCTTCAGCCAAAACTTTGGTCCAATACATGTAGTGTGCTTCATTTAGACCATATTTATTTTAAAGTGGTTACTATCATAAAAATTTTATAATTGTCTTCATATGAAAATGTTTCTTTTTTACTATTAGATAATGAATTATAAAGTTTGATTTTGATATATTTACAAGTGTTATTTAGTTTAAAGTGTGGCTAAATAAACAAAATACACTTTTAACACAATAATTTTTATAAAAAGATGTTTTTAACATTTTCATTTGAGTAGGCACCTTATTTTAATGGATGGATTTTTATTTTCTATTTTCTATTCGGTAACTGAAAGAACGAAAATTTTTTTACCCTTTACCGCGGTAATTTCCGGTTCTATCTTACAATAGTGTTAGCAACTTAGCATTGTCCTAGATTCGTTTAACGGTTTTGTTGGTAAGTAACTGGATTTGTTGCTATTCTGTTTTTTATTTTTTATTTTTTTTTTATTTCCACCAAAAATTGATGCGTTTATGAGCTTTGACTTTCCGGGGATTGGAAATAAAGTCGTAGATATTATGCAAGCTTCAACCTTTGGCTTCAAAGTAAAAGCTTTTGAGGGTTTCACAAACAAAGGGTCTTGTTTGGTTTTGCCGAATGAGTAGTAACAGTAGAACCAGTTGCTGGGGTTTGAGGCCTGGTTCGAGCACAATGGAAACTGAGCTCAGCACTGCAAGAAGGGGTTTTGCAGCAGGAATTTTTCGCTCTTCTGCTAAGCCTAGATCAATCAGGGCCCAAGCTTCTTCTAGTTTTTCTTCTATTGCTGGTTCATGCCTTCTGATTCATGCCTTTAATTTGAAATTTTACTAACACGCTTAATTTTGTTTAAGTTAGTTATTTTCTTAAAATTTAAACTAATAAATTATAAAATATGTCACTATTAGATCAAGTGTCCAATAAATGAAAAAATTAATCGTTGTGTCTAATAGCAAGAATTCTTATTGTAATTGATTAATACAATAAGAATTCTTGCTGTTTATATTGCTCTTATTCATTGAATTTTTTTTCGCATCAATGATTGAGATAAATCATGTACTATACTTTAAGCCATTTAAACTAAGGCAGATGTTCATTTTAGTATGATTGCGGATGGTTCTTTTCATTCTAAAGTGGATGTTTACTTTGGGTATACCATTTGTAGTATAATTTATGACCCTATTGTGTTGATGTAAACAAAAATTTAAAAGAGAAACTAAAATAGGCCGGATATTTATTTTACTAGGTAGGACGATGGTTATTTTTATTGTAATTTGAATGTTCTATTTATTATTATGTTTCTTTCAGAGGAAAAAATAAATTAATAAAGAAGTTGTAACTGTATTCATAAACGCGTGTGATTAAAGAAAATTGATTCTGCTCTTTAATTTCTCTAGCATTTTTATTTTTGGTCCATAGCCACCTATCCACACATTGAAGAAAATAGCAGTATCCTTATGCATGCAACCACATTACATTAGAAAGTGTAGCTCCGTGTCTCTAACCAGTTTGACGTATATTAATTGATGGCAATACTAAGTTGGATATTGGCTTCGGTCTCACTATGATTAGTAGTTTAGTACTGTTTTATTTCAATTTTTTGCCACAACAGACGTAGTCCAATCTAATGCTCTTTTTCTTGTCTTCTTTTTTAAATCTTTTCAAACATTAAATTCTTTGTGCTTTTTGCCAACCCATTGTACACAAATAAGAACACGTTTTTCTTTATTGTAAATCACAGCTTTATAGGTTCTTGAGTTCATATATATAACATAAAGATTAACAAAGTCAGAAAATCTATATTATGTTGTCATTTACATTGTTCAGTATTACAGAATAAAAAAAATTCATGAAGAAAGCAATATCTTCTCAATATGTTGGCTGCTTTCTATGATGCAGTGTGCCCCGCTACCTTAGAGAGAGGGAAGTATTTGTGCACGACAGACTTTACCTTTCCTTCTATAATTGTTGGCCAAACATTCTTCTCCCCTTCACTAACAATCACAGCTTTATTTTCAATGCTTCTATTCTGCAAGCCATCCCCTACATTCAATCCAACAATGTTTGGTTTATTTGGTTTATTAGATATATTCTGAGATTTCTATAAAGTTAATCAATGATATGTGAACTATGAAGTGGTTGATTTTGATTTGCATATACACATGTATCTTGGTTATACCTGATTTTCATTTTCATAGCTAGTTCATATCTGCAGGAATTTTTGGCTCTTCTGCTAAGCCTAGATCAATAAGGGCTCAAGCTTCTTCTGGTTTTTCTTCTATTGCTGATTCATGCCTTTGATTTGTTTGGTTTATTAGATATATTCTGAGATTTCTATAAAGTTAATCAATGATATGTGAACTATGAAGTGGTTGATTTTGATTTGCATATACACATGTATCTTGGTTATACCTGATTTTCATTTTCATAGCTAGACTGCTTACTTCATATCTGATTTTGGTGTTGAATTGCAGCGAAGTTTTTCTATTTAGACCCTTTTTGTCTATGTGAATGTATACTCATGTAGGAATCTTTGAGAGATTTCCTTACTAGGACTCATTTCTTTGCTTCTTGATTAATTCTAGCAGAATGTTAGATCAATGATTATGGTCAACCGAAAAATATAGTTTGGCTATGTAATTTTCGAAGTACAATTAGGCATTTTGCAAAACCATGTTGTGTTAATCTGTAGTATTATCCATTATAGCTGCTTTTTGTTACATCCCTTGATTTGATGGGTCTTAATATCATAATATCCAGAATTTGCATATTGTGAAGGAGTTTATGCCTCTCAAAAAAGTTTCTTACTGAAGTTGCATTGCAGATGAAGATGTTGAAGATCTTCTCCCTGCTAATAATGTTCCTGGAAAATCTTCTGGGACCGTCTTGCCCTTTGTTGGTGTTGCTTGCCTTGGAGCCACTTTATTCGGTTATCATCTTGGGTATGGATTTTCATATTCATTTTACTCTGCTGATAACTGGATTTATACTGCAGCATATCTAGAATCTGTATTGCCATCAAAGTTATATGAGTGATTTGCACTATATCTTAATTGAGTGATTTTCATATTCATTATTCTTTTCCCATTTGGAAAACTTTGACAATGCCCTGTTTCTTGTAGGGTGGTAAATGGAGCTCTTGAGTACCTGGCCAAGGATCTTGGTATTACTGAGAACACTGTACTACAAGGTGCACCTTTTTTTTTCATAGTTGCAAATTAATCTAGTCTATTTGATCTTATGAGAAAAGAAAGCTGTAAATGTTTATGAAATACAATTTTCTTATTCTTTACCTCAGGCATTTTAAGTTTTATGTTCATGGAAAGTTTTCTGTTAATGTTACTTATAAACACATTGAACTGAGAAAAACCTTCCGTTTTTGTATGGTATGGAGTGTAATTTAATTATTTGTTGCTTTTGCATTTTTGTGCAAAACCATTATTTATGTCCCACTATCTATAAAATTTTTGTTTCTAAAAGTTCCAGTTTCACTTGAAAATGCTCCAACAAGATTTTCATGACTATAAAATCCATCAACAGGATGGATTGTCAGCTCTCTACTTGCTGGCGCCACTGTGGGTTCATTCACTGGTGGAGCATTGGCTGACAAATTCGGCCGAACTAGGACCTTTCAGTTAGATGCAATTCCACTAGCAGTTGGAGCATTTCTTTGGTCAATCAGTTGTCCTTGAGTTCAAGGTTTGATCTTTTATGTTTTTTTGAAATGATGCTGAACATCACAAATTACAGTGCTACAGCTCAAAGCATTCAGACGATGATTGTTGGCCGCTTACTAGCTGGTATAGGAATCGGTGTTACATCTGCAATTGTACCATTATACATATCTGAGGTGGTGGTGCTATAAATTATTTTAACATTTCTGATTTGTTTTATATATTTTATATTGACTGCTTAGGTGATTCCTTACAATGAACAGATTTCTCCAACTGAAATTCGCGGTGCGCTTGGATCTGTTAATCAACTTTTTATATGTATTGGGATTCTTGCAGCATTAGTAGCCGGTTTGCCTCTGGCAGGAAATCCTATATGGTATTGAGCTATTTATTTTTCTTCTGAATACAAATATCAAATAGAGATAGTAACATATATATGATTGTTAACCTTGAAATTTTGTTGTATAGTTGATGGAAGCCTTTAAATTTTTTGTTAAACTGTGAATCCAATGTTTGTTAACATGCATCCTCTTCTCCTTCTCTCTTCATTCAATTCCATAAGGTGGCGGACAATGTTTGGAATTTCGGTTGTTCCATCTGTTCTGTTAGCACTAGGAATGGCAGTTTCTCCGGAAAGTCCTAGATGGCTCTTTCAGGTTGTCCTGCAATTCCACAATCATTGACATGAATGGTTTCCTTAATGTTTCTAAGTAGGTTGATATTGTAGAATCATAGTATTTATGTTTGGCAATTGCAACAAGTTTCTTGTAGGTTTTGTGAGTGACTTGCATTTATTTTTTTACAGCAAGGGAAAATATCTGATGCGGAGAAAGCAATTAAAACACTTTATGGAAAAGAAAGAGTTGCTTCGGTTATGCATGACTTAACAGCAGCAAGTCAAGGTTCTTCTGAACCTGAAGCAAGGTGGTTTGATCTTTTTAGTAGCAGGTATCGGAAAGGTATTCAATAATTTAAGAATAATTCCATATTCCATTAACCAGGAGAAATAAAAAATCTAGTATAAGATTGGTTTCAAATTTTTAGTTTACTCTGAAATTGATTGATGCTTTGTGAATTGGTGCTGCAGTTGTCAGTGTTGGAGCAGCACTTTTCTTGTTCCAGCAGTTTGCTGGAATTAATGCCGTGGTGTATTATTCGACTTCTGTTTTCCGCAGTGCTGGAATTGCTTCTGACATTGCAGCAAGTGCCCTTGTTGGTGCTTCAAATGTCTTCGGTTAGTATCATTATTTTTGTCCTGAAAAAATGTATAATGTGAACAAAGGTGAAGTTATTTCCTGCTGGTGTTTGATTTTGTTGCAGGCACTGTAATCGCTTCATCCTTGATGGACAAACAAGGAAGGAAAAGTCTCCTTATCACAAGTTTTACCGGAATGGTAATAGTTTTTCTCATCTTATATCTGTCTAAGGCCTAATGCATAAGATTTTGAACCTCAGGTTGAATTCTTTTCACTTTTCAGTCACAAATGCCTTTCAACTTGCTACTTCTCAATGAATGATTGTAAAGGTCTAGTTGACTTTTCTGATAGTTTATTTTAGTTTTATGCATATAACCTATTCATGATCTTATGCTAAACAATGCATGAAACATCATTGGTGTTTTCTTTCCTAGGCTGTTTCTATGTTGCTTCTTTCTCTGTCTTTCACTTGGAGTGTCCTTGCACCATATTCTGGTACCCTTGCAGTGCTTGGAACTGTCGCGTAAGTATTATTAATTTCGTTCGACAAAAGACTACTTTATAGTTCATATTATTCCTTTTTCCCTGTTTCTTTTAACAATGATCAATGAACCTTAAACAGCTATGTGTTATCCTTTTCTCTTGGTGCTGGTCCTGTGCCTGCTCTTCTTCTACCTGAGATATTTGCCTCGAGAATTAGAGCTAAAGCGATCTCTTTGTCGTTAGGCACACATTGGGTAAGTAACTTTGCTATGGAAGATTATATCAACTTCAATCACTCTCTTTATGTTGCTGTCAAAATTTTGAATTTTCTTTTCACATTTTTGTTCAGAGGCTAAAAATGCATGTCTAAAAACCTTAGTGTAGTAAGTGAGAGTTTAAACCAATAATCACATGGCTAAGTTGACAAAATGATGAATGAAACAGAACAAGTTTTTTCTATGTACTCTAATTACTTCACCTTGCTGTGTTGAGCTTTTTAGTTGAAAAAAAAAAAAAAAAACAGAACAAGTTTTCTCTATGAATTTTTCAAATTATTCCTTACTATATTTAAAGCTAAAAACAAGATGAAACTGCATAAGAAGCCATGCCAAACTCAATCACATAGTTCTCTTGTGCTTGATTCCAGGGACGGTTCTACGTGTACACTGTTGTGGGGCAAACGCCCCCACTATTATTTGAAATTTTGTTGAGTAGTACATGATAATAATATTTATTTACCCCCATTAAATTATTAAATTTGACCCCACAATAATTTTTTATTCAACTTTTGGTACTTAATCGTCACTTTAAAAATTTTATATTAGAAATTCGTTAGAATAATCAATTCTCAAATTTAAACGAAATTAGTGTTCTTTTTTAAAAATCAACACAAAAGAATATTATTTATCTTATTTTCAAATTAGCTTTAATTTTTGCATAGCAACTGTATTAATTGAAAGAACTTTTTTAACTATAAATACCAGTAAGAGTCGACTTCTA
>NC_029788.2:132859654-132861251 GCF_000816755.2 Arachis ipaensis | reverse complement strand
ATAAATGCTTTAAAATAATCAATTCTCAAATTTAAACAAAATTAGTGTTCTTTTTTAAAAATCAACTCAAAAGAATATTATTTATCTTTTTTTAAATTAGCTTTAATTTTTGCATAGCAACTGTATTAATTGAAAGAACTTTTTTAACTATAAATATCAATAAGAGTCGACTTCTAATTGCGTTGGGAAGTGAATTTTTAAATAATTATTTAGTAATATATATAAAAAGAGAGAAATTTTGATGGTAGTGTTAAGAGAAACATTATTTAATTTTTTAAAATATAAAACCTAAAACAATAGAATTTTAAATTATATATTATTATTTAAATTACTATTTTAGTATTGTAATTTATATATTAGATATTTTGAAGGCTAATCATATTTTACAATAATAAAATATAATCATAACAATAATCATGTTATATGTACATAAAAAATAATTATTTGTATAAAATATATATTAAAATATAAAATACACATTAAAAATAAGTTAAACAATACATGTATTTATACACAGATATATAATGGTTAATAGATAATTTAATATTTAATTTTTTATATACACATGTTATTTTTATTATAAAATTTATTATGATGTTATATAAATTTTGCCCCCACTACTAAAATTTTCTGGATCCGTCACTGCTTGATTCTATTTATTATCTTAAAAATACAAGAACCATAAAAAAGGTTTTCCTTATTAATGCTAATGATGGATTTTTTTTTGTCTTCTTCCCTTATCAGATCTCCAACTTTGTGATTGGACTGTATTTCCTAAGTGTTGTAAACAAGTTTGGAATCAGCAGTGTGTACTTGGGGTTCTCAACTGTGTGTATTCTTGCTGTATTGTACGTATCTGGTAATGTTGTGGAAACAAAGGGTCGTTCATTAGAAGAAATAGAACGTGCTCTTAGCCCTGCATCTTAATAACATCCTTATCAAATGCATATGCATTATCCTAAGTAGACTTTGACTTTAGATGCGGTTATTGTATCTATCTTATGTTGAGTTAACTTTGAAATATAATCTATAGTTATATATGGCATAATTCTGTATTTATTAATTATTATATGGAGCACAAATGATAGGAAAAAAGGCTAGCAATGCAAGTGTTATTTAAAAGTAGGTTTAATTATTCTGTCGATCCCTATAGTTTCACCGAATTTTTAATTAGGTTCCTATACTATATCAGATTTTGCAACTAAAATTCCTACTGTGACAAAAACATTGAAATTTTAACGAAATATTTTGTTAAACTATATAGACTATTCAGTCAAGTATTAGGCATATTCGTTTTATTTAACAGAATATTCTGTTAATTTCAGCGTTTTTGTCATGTTAAGAACTTAATTACAAAATTTGAAATGGTATAGGAACTCAATTGAAAAGGAAAAAAGTATAGGGACCTAATTAAAAATTCAGTAAAATTATAGGAACCGACAAAATAATTACACCTTAAAAGTATAATGCTAAAGAAATTTTTTTTTTTTGCTAACATTAGCTAATTTTTATAAAATTATTTGTTTATCTTAAATTCTAGACCTTAAATTATAAATCTTTAATCTTAAATCATAAATTATAAACCTAAATAGTAAAA
>NC_029788.2:132858927-132859563 GCF_000816755.2 Arachis ipaensis | reverse complement strand
GAGTGGTTAGTTATTAATTTTTTTTTTCTTCGTCTTAAAATCATGTATATATATGCCAACAATTCGAGTCCAATAATTTAATCCTCACACAACTGATTATGAAATTTTAATATTGAAGAAAATCTATTGATCTTTCTGGTTGATCTCTCTCGATAATTATCACATGGAGCGAAACCCACCATATCATTATTTTCTCTTCATTATCCTTGGCATATCACTAGCAACAATGGCACCATTATTATTCACAACATTTATGTCATCACCACCTTCATTAGAATTACCAACAAATTATTCACAACCGTTAGATGTAACTACATCACATAATTTCACCAAAGTGTGTGATTTGAATACACCAACAATCATGCACAACATGGACGATGAAGAGTTGTTCCTCAAAGCAAGTATGGTCCAAGGAATCCAAGATTATTTTCCTAAGAACAAAACTAATAATAATATTGTTCCAAAGGTAGCATTCATGTTCTTGGTGAGAGGTGCATTGCCCTTAGCACCATTGTGGGAGAGCTTCTTCAAAGGACACAAAGAGTTCTACTCCATTTACTTGCATCAACATCCTTCTTTCAATGAAACCTTGCCTCCAGATTCTGTTTTCTTTGGAAGAAAAATCCCTAGCAAGGT
>NC_029788.2:132841669-132858900 GCF_000816755.2 Arachis ipaensis | reverse complement strand
ATAAATGCTTTAAAATAATCAATTCTCAAATTTAAACAAAATTAGTGTTCTTTTTTAAAAATCAACTCAAAAGAATATTATTTATCTTTTTTTAAATTAGCTTTAATTTTTGCATAGCAACTGTATTAATTGAAAGAACTTTTTTAACTATAAATATCAATAAGAGTCGACTTCTAATTGTGTTAGGAAGTGAATTTTTAAATAATTATTTAGTAATATATATAAAAAGAAAGAAATTTTGATGGTAGTGTTAAGAGAAAAATTATTTAATTTTTTAAAATATAAAACCTAAAATAATAGAATTTTAAATTATATATTATTATTTAAATTACTATTTTAGTATTGTAATTTATATATTAGATATTTTGAAGGCTAATCATATTTTACAATAATAAAATATAATCATAACAATAATCATGTTATATGTACATAAAAAATAATTATTTGTATAAAATATATATTAAAATATAAAATACACATTAAAAATAAGTTAAACAATACATGTATTTATACACAGATATATAATGGTTAATAGATAATTTAATATTTAATTTTTTATATACATATTATTTTTATTATAAAATTTATTATGATGTTATATAAATTTTGCCCCCACTACTAAAATTTTCTGGATCCGTCACTGCTTGATTCTATTTATTATCTTAAAAATACAAAAACCATAAAAAATGTTTTCCTTATTAATGCTAATGATGGATTTTTTTGTCTTCTTCCCTTATCAGATCTCCAACTTTGTGATTGGACTGTATTTCCTAAGTGTTGTAAACAATTTTGGAATCACCAGTGTGTACTTGGGGTTCTCAACTGTGTGTATTCTTGCTGTATTGTACGTATCTGGTAATGTTGTGGAAACAAAGGGTCGTTCATTAGAAGAAATAGAACGTGCTCTTAGCCCTGCATCTTAATAACATCCTTATCAAATGCATATGCATAATCCTAAGTGGTAAGTACTGTGACTTTGACTTTAGATGCGGTTATTGTATCTATCTTATGTTGAGTTAACTTTGAAATATAATCTATAGTTAAATATGGCATAATTCTGTATTTATTAATTATTATATGGAGCACAAATGATAGGAAAAAAGGCTAGAAAGAATTTTCAATTAAGTTCCTATATTTGTTTTCTTTTCAATTAGGTCCCTATATTATATCAGATTTTGTAACTAAGCTCCTGTGACAAAAATATTGAAATTAACGAAATATTCTATTAAACTATATAGATTATTTAGTTAAGTATTAGGCATATTCGTTTTGTTTAATGGAATATTCCGTCAATTTTAGCGTTTTTGTCATATTAGGAACTTAATTACAAAATCTGAAATGGTATAGGGACTCAATTGAAAAAAAAAAGTATAGAGACCTAATTGAAAATTCGGTGAAATTATAGGAACCGACAAAATAATTAAACCTTAAAAGTATAATGCTAAAGAAATTTTTTTTTGGCTAACGTTAGCTAATTTTTATAAAATTTGTTTATCTTAAATTCTAGACCTTAGATTATAAATCTTTAATCTTAAATAATAAATTGTAAACCTAAATCGTAAAATTGACTAACTAAGAAAAGACGTAAGACTTTATCTAGACTTTATATTTATACTGAATGTAAAACATAGACAAATTAAGAAAAGACGTAAGACTTTAGCTTGATTCACGTCAAACTTACCATAATTTTTAGATATTTCTAAGACAAATCAAAATGGAAAAAATAAATAATATTATTGACTTGATGTCTATAATTTCTTCGTCTTAAAATCATGTATATATATGCCAACAATTCGAGTCCAATAATTTAATCCTCACAACTGATTATGAAATTTTAGTATTGAAGAAAATCTATTGATTTTTCTGGTTGATCTCTCTCAATAATTATCACATGGAGCGAAACCCACCATATCATTTTCTCTTCATTATACTTGGCATATCACTAGCAACAATGGCACCATTATTCTTCTACACCTTATACTTCAATTCACAACACTTTATTATATATCCCATGACACTTCCAATATTATTCACAACATTTATGTCATCACCACCTTCATTAGAATTACCAACAAATTATTCACAACCGTTAGATGTAACTACATCACATAATTTCACCAAAGTGTGTGATTTGAATACACCAACAATCATGCACAACATGGACGATGAAGAGTTGTTCCTCAAAGCAAGTATGGTCCAAGGAATCCAAGATTATTTTCCTAAACTAATAACTAATAATAATATTGTTCCAAAGGTAGCATTCATGTTCTTGGTGAGAGGTGCATTGCCCTTAGCACCATTGTGGGAGACAAAGGACACAGGACACAAAGAGTTCTACTCCATTTACTTGCATCAACATCCTTCTTTCAATGAAACCTTGCCTCCAGATTCTGTTTTCTTTGGAAGAAAAATCCCTAGCAAGGTTAGTTTTATTTTTTTAATATTTGCGAAGAACAACGTTTTTTTTTTAACAATGTAAATAATAAATAAAAAAAATAATTTTCATTTTAAAATTTAAATTTTGAATTAATTAAATATAATCTTAGTTAATGGGCCTGAAATACAATTTATTGTTCACGTTGTTTGCATCTCTTATTGTTCACCTAGCTGTTTGATTGTTTCTAAGATCCTTGTACCTATTGTTTTTCTTACATCATTAAAGAATGAATTTAATTAATATGTATTCTAAAAATACATATTAAAATTATTATTATTAGTTGAAATATTTTCTTACATCATTAAAGAATGAATTTAATTAATATGTATTCTAAAAATACATATTAAAATTATTATTATTAGTTGAAATCTTTAAATATTTTATTTAATAATATTAAAAACTTAAATTTATATATATGGATAACCTTAAATGGCATATATTATCATTATTGTTCATTGACCACATTATAACTATTGGTTTCGATTTTTATTCCCATTAAATTAAACGGATTCACATAATTAATGGATTGCATCAATATAAAACATTATTATTGGTGGTGTTGCTTTTGTTACGCTTGGAAATTAATTATCCAAAAAAAATTGAGGGTCAAAAATTTTATTGAGTGAATAGCTCATCCGATCCCTGACAATTACCTCAAAAGGAGAACGAGGTTCTCAAGAAAAAAATACACCAAATTCGGCCTCTGATCTTTTTTTTTTGGACTGATTAGTCCTTGTATCAAAAAAAATATTGACTTTTTTTGGCACAAAGGCCTCGTTGTCCTTTCGAAGTAATTATCAGGAACCAGGTTTATTTTTTTTTTTAGATGAACGCAAAACGTAGCATCACTTGGGTGGATTGGTCAATTGCTGAAGGCCCTCACCCAAGAGAAATTGGTTCAAGTAGTTATAACATTACTTATGAGTTTTTGAACAAAATTAGGTTTGGATCAAAGTGTGTTTACAATGGGAACATCACCAACATGTGTTTCCTCTTTGCTAGAAAGTTTCTTCCAAGTGCATTAGAGCCTTTGCTTAGGGTGTCTCCTTTGTTGTTTGGTATTGATCCTTAATTAGTTAACATATAATTCTATATATAGTAGTTTATTTATCATCTTATAATTTCGTTTTTTCTATTAAATAATGAATTGAGTAAAGTTGCGTATGTGATTTTTTTCAAAAATATCTCTAAAGTTTAATTATATTCAATTTTGTCACTAATGTTTTTTATTTGTATCAAAATTATTCCTAAATGTTAATTCCATATGAAATGTTGGGGACAAAATTGAAAACATTTAGGGATAGTTTTAAAACAAATCGAAAACGTTAAGGACAAAATTAAATAAATCGAAAACCGTAAGGATAAAATTAAAATTAAACTATTAGGGATATTTTTGAAAAAAAATTACAAACCTTAGAGATAGAAAATATATTTTACTCTAATGAAATTTAATTTTGATGTAGTAACAGTATAATATTCAGTTATATAATATTAGCAATAATAACTGTTACGAGGATTACCTGAAACATTGATTTGGGCCTGAACATGAGGTCCAGATCTCTTTATATGGCAGCGTCCGACTTGTACTTGTAAGAGACTCCGATGCTTAAGTTAGCAAGGACTTTAAGCAAGTTTTTAGTAAATATACCTAAGAGATGTCCATGTATTTATTGTAGAATAGATAACGACTTTTTGAATAGTTCCACCTTTGTTGGTAGATAACAATTTCTTTTATTTTAGAAATTTGTTAGAATACTTATTTGAATAAGTAAAACTGGTCCTTCTTATCGTGTCTGATTTCTTAAGAGGTCAGGTAGGTGGAAGATTAGACAATATCTATAAATTAAGTTTTATTTATTTTGAGTCTGACTAAATTATGAGTCAATGCATAAACAATAACTCTTGATAATTTTTTAAATAAATATATATTTATTACATCAAAATTCAACTCTAAACATATTTATATATGAAATATGTATGGTCCAAATAGTCTTAAAATATTACACCCAAACAAGTGATATAGCCTATGAAGCAGAACCTAGGATCTGTTTCATTATGTAGTCAACAAGTACATCCTAGTAACAATTTCTAAACCGCTAAATTAACCATGCAGAATTTCAAGATTCTGCTTCAATTTCAACTAACCACAACCAAACCAAATAGGAACTCTCTAAAGTCACTAGTTTAATTTATAACATAGTCAAATGCATGGAAATTAACAACACTCCCTATATTATAATAATACTACAGAGTAGTCATCATTGTTATTAACTTATTATTGATATCTATATATTTATATAGCATTTATTAGCCTGTGCCTAAATACCATTAAGTCCTCCATAGCATTAACATCATATCAAACTTGATCATTATCTTTCATTTCCATCTCTGAAGGGAAATTGGTTTTGTTGCCATCACAATCATGGTGTGCAGTGTGCACTGTGATTCCCCATTCTGGTTGTTGCTCTGGAATATTGTTCTCAATTTTGCTATTTGCATTCTTGTATATGAGGTATAAGGCCATTTGAGCGAAACCAAACAAAAATCCTAGCACATTAGGAAGCTGAAAAAAATAGATCAAATAACATAATTGTTACTCTTTATTTATAAAATATTGTATTTACAAAATACTGTCTCAATTCATCCTATTTCATCAGATCCGGGATGGGATATGGTTCCGAAGGATGAACTGGACAGTTCCAATAAAATTTCATTTTTGAACAAAAATCCGATAGACTAATTTAAAGGAGGGCCCCATTGGCGTGCATCCATCCAGTAGGAATTGAACCTACGAATTCGCCAATTATGAATGATATATTATTTAATTTCTTACCATGATGTAATAATCCTTGTCGAAGAGTCCATAGAAAAACCACATGGTAGCACAGAGGGTAAGAAACAAGGACAAAGAAAATGGCATGTACTCTACACTTTTGGTCTTCATCACCCTCCTCTGCAATTCATGCAAGAAGATGCTAATAAAAAATGTATAATGTTTATTGAAAGTGAAAGTGTTGAAGATTAATAATTGAATATGAAAATATGTATATAAAGTTACCATGATACTTAAGGGTGCAGCAAACACTGCAATGTTGAAAATGGCGCAAATCCAACCAACTGCATGAACACGTTTGTCCCCTCTCACAATGAAGGTGGTGATTATCATGGTTATGCCAAGACCAGCCACGTCAGCACCAAGCATCATCCACAAGGTAGAAATCTGTACAATAATTCATCAAATGTGTTTGAAATTAGAAACAAATGTATAAAATATCTAATAATGTGAAAACTCGCGTGCAGTTGTTGAGAATTGTTATATAATTTAACATGTTTGATTAATGGTGGAAACTTATTAGGTACAGTCGACTTCACATGAAGTTGATAGCTGAGAGCCGTTAGATGAAAATTTAGTTAAATCAGCCAAATCATCTAACAGCTCTCAACTATCAACTTCACGTGAAGTTGACTGCACCTGAGTTTTCACCTTAAATTATTATCTAACGACTCTTGATTATGAATTTTGCATGAAAATAACTCTACGTGAGTCTTTAACAAATATATAAATATTAAAGTCGTAATAATAAATGTTTCACCTTGTGCTTCCTGGGAGCATATATAATATACATGAGAAGGTATGCAACTTCTATAACACATCCAATACAGTTGATGGTGATGATCAAAATTGCATTGGTCTTAAGGTAACCATAATATAACAGTAACATTGCACTTAGAAGTGCAACTACATATGGAATTGATTGAAATCCTTCAGATGATTTGTTCTTGTATATTGTATAGAAGGTTGGCCTGCATTAGAAATTTAATTAAACACACACAAATATATATACAAGTTTCTAGTGATATTCACATTAATATAATTTGTAATATTGTATTGTTTTAGAATGGACTTACAAGGGTGCTAAGAACACCATGAATGAGACAATGTTACCTATGATAAGAACAAAACAGAGGGAATCAGTAAATAATAACGAAATAATATAATTACTATATGCATTACCCTTATAATTTTGTGATGTAAACCTTTTTGAGAATAACATATTGAAAAAGTACAAAACAAAGATTTCTAGCCTTTTTGCTAGAGACTACCCTATTGGAATAAAAAATAGAAAGAGTAATAATAACTAGAGAATATGATATTATTAATTGTTAGATGATTAGTCAGATATATTAAATTATCTAATAATTTACAATACTATTTTCATGTGAAGATGTCATTATGAAAATATCTGTCTAATAACTAAATATAACATATTCAAGACAATATCAAAGTTGAAAATAGTTAGAATAATAATCAAATAAAAAAAATGTATGTAATTCTATATGGAATAAAAGTAGTACTATAAATCTAATTAATGTACCTAGGAGACCAAAAATGAAGACCAACTCATGATCAGATAATGAAAACAATTTTAAATTAGTGAAGTTTTTTTTTTTTTTTTTGAAGCAAAGTTTGAGGGGAAGTTTGTGCCGTTAATATAGTTATGAGTAGGACAATATTTTTTTTTGCTTCAAACTAAGGTTTGCCACATCCCATATATATATAGTGGAGAGAAGATAGGTTCTAAAAATTATTGTTGCCTACCATGGACCACACCACTTTTTTTTAACACCTTTTCATTATCATATGATTCACATCCCATGAAGAATTCCATCTTTCAAGAGCACTAATTAATATAAGTTTATCAACCAAAAAGACAATACCATACATTGCATGATACACACATTTGATCAATATTATCATGTTGGCAACTTGTGACATTGTCCATCTTAGATTGGCCTAGTTTTTTCTTATGATCTAACTCAAAAAATTAAAACTTCTACTCCTTTATTTTAAGAGCAAATGGTAAATTGTTAGCCACATCTTTGGAGTTATAATAATAAGGGTGTGAATTAATAACCAGAAATTAAAGCATATGTTTTAACTAATGGCCAATTGGCCATGTAACGTGAAAAGATTACCCTTTATTGCTTTATATACTTCCTACGTAAACAACTACAACATAATTTGATGACTACGACATTAAAGATTATTATATATAACATGACGATAAAAAGTTACATTACTTATTATCTTTATCCATTTTATTGAACAATTTCATGCAAGAACCGAACATGGGTGAGCTACTTCTTTTACCGCTATACTGCGGCACTTGTATGCCACTTATATTCTTTTATCATTAAGTCAAGAATATTATAATTTACAAGAAGAATTTTTCTAATTAGTGTTTGTTAATGATTATGTACTAAAAATATAAACTTTTTTTTTTACATAAATAATTTTAAGAATGACCTATAAACATGGTCAAACAAGAGTCAAGTTCTTCCTAAAGATATTGGGTAAAAGAATGGAACCCAAAATAGCACGTTGAGGAATTGAATTTCTCTTCGGTGAGAACTAAATTGGTAGAAGTTGATTAGTTGGATTTAGAGTATAAAGAGCGTCATTTAGTTGAAACAAAACAAAACTAGATGTCTCTTCACTGATGTCACATACTATGAGCTTTAGTTTAACTTGTGGAAATCAACTTTTTTCATCGAACAGTTGAAAAAATTGAAATGACGGGAATACCAAAAAATATTTAGGATAAAAGGAGTAGGTCTGATATCAGACTATAACCATTGGACAATAGATTTCTTTTTCACTATGATATTACACTATAAAAGGACCTCAAGCCACCTCTTTAAAGGACTTTCTACCTTTTTCTCATTTTCTGAAGCTGAGAAGCTAAAAATCCCATCTTTTTCTCTCCCCAAAATTCCTCTCATTGTTCTTCATTTCATTCATCACCTTCACGAGTAAAAACTGGCATTCAGGTGTTCCATAAAAACACTCGACAACCATTAACCAATCCCTATCCACTTTAAACAAAGCTCATTCATCATCTTGTGACATTAAAGGAGGTCTTGACACTTGTTCTCAACCTCTATTTCTCATCATTAGTTTTTGTATTGCTTATTTGTCATTAATAGAAGTATTTTTTCTCACAAATTTATTTATCCCGAATCTCTCATCTTAATTATTATTTTTCACTTAATCTATTTTTCACGAAAATCATCCGAATCAGTTAACAATTCAGTTAAATTTTGTATTAAAAATTTAATAAAAAATTCAATGCATTGATTGCAGTAAAATTAAATGTTAAGAAAATTTTATTTGTATACTTCTTAACCGGTTAATAAACCTTCATAAAGATACTATTCAAATTCTTTTTCTTTTCCAATAAAGAGAAAAAATAATAGTAGCATCTACGTAGCTTATATTTTTTTCATAACATGATTGCTTTATTACAGTAAAAAATCAACCAAAATCATTTCTCATGATTGTTTAGTGTTATTAGCTGAAAAAAAGTTGGCTCCCTAACAACATTACTCTATCTTAATTAGTTTAATTAGTATGTGGCCAAAATTATGTCTTTAATTGCAATCTAACTCCTTGAAGGAGTATTTATCTTAATCGTAATTCAGTTTCCAAATCACTCTTAAGGTTCAATAATTCCAAGGAGGTATGTACACCAACCAAGGGAAGGAATGTCATAACTTTTGTATAGGATTTTTTTTTTTAGGATTCACCAAAATTTAAACTGATATTATGTTATGAAATCATTTATTCTAAAAGTTTAAACAAATAAATTAAAAACCACATGTGACTCGATGTGCCTACCACCACTTTAATTTTTGTCATGTCAATCAAACATTAAAATTAATCCTAAAATACCAAAAACCAAGATAAGAAAAGAGAACAGCGTCATCATTATATTCTCCTTGTTAGAATAAAAGGATTGGGTTCCTTCTAAGGGCGTTCCAAATTGTTTGGCTATTTCTGGCCATAGTATTCAATTATTTGGTCACTTTAACTTCCACTTTATTTGCACACATGTTGTTCCTAGATCTTTTTCTTCTTCATGACACACATTCCAATAAGTTCTATATTATCAGAATTGAATCTATAGGTTATTACGAAACCTCAACATAGAGGAAATACGAGACAAAGAGGATATCATATCCTATGAATTCAAGAATATGATGACATCTAATACTATATTCATTATTAATTAATCTCATGAAATCTTATTCTTGATCAAAGATCGAATATTCTATCTTTATTTTATGTCTTTTAATTTAATTTATATTTTTTTAATAACTGTCCCACTATGTTACCAATAGCATATTTGTCAATTTCTGCCAACTCTTATTTATAACTGTGTTTCATGGAAGTGTCTTCGTGGATGTGTCTAATAAAAATATCTTTTTTATGGTTGTGTTTAATAGAAGTGTCTTTATAAATATATTTTCTGGATGTGTCTCTTTATGTATGTATTTAAAATATAATAATTAATTATTGTTGACAATAAATTGGCAGATAATATGTTGGTACCCTATATTTTTCCTTTTAATAAAATCGGTCCCGCTACGTTACCAATAGCATGTCTGCCAACTTCTGCCAACTCTTATTTATAAGAGTGTTTCATGGAAGTGTCTTCGTGGATGTGTCTAATAAAAATGTCTTTTTTTATGGTTGTGTTTAATAGAAGTATCTTTATAGATATATTTTCTGAATGTGTCTCTTTATATATGTATTTAAAATATGATAATTAATTATTGTTGGCAATAAATTGTCAGATAATATGTTGGTACCCTATATTTTTTCTAATAAAATATTAGTATTAACTGAGTGAAACTTTGTACGTATTATTAGTTATATATTCACTTAGAATAATTGAGCAATATGAATTTTGTGTTGCTCTCTTCCAAATATTTTCTCACATTCTAACTTGTCTATTAAGATTAGGTCTCAAATTTTTGTTTTACGTTTTAGTTTCGGTAGCAAATATAAAGTCTTAATTGTGATTTTTGTATCTATGAATATGAAAGCAAGACGGAAATTCACATAAAATTATTTTTATGTAAAATTAATAATTTAAAATTAAGACAAATAATGCATATAAATTAACTAGAGGTTGGTTTTACACAATTTTACCAAAGATAAAAATGTAACAAAGTTCTACCAAGAGCATTTTTTTATATAATTCGAATTAGAGCTACTCGAATTACACAATTCATAGTAATTCGAATCACACTGATTCGAATTACACACACTAATACACACTGATTTGAATAACCCTGATTCAAATTACACACACTAACACATACTAGTTCGAATTAGCATCATTCGAACTAGTCCACAATTTCGTGTACATAGTAATTCGAAACAGGCTGTTTCGAATTACCTCCTATTTTGGCTGCCATTGGTAATTCGAATTCTACTCATTCGAATTACATAGCCCTTGCCTATATAAAGAGTTCGAAGTAACCTCATTCGAACCACTATTCTAAATCCATGCCCCACCAAATTCATGAGAAAAGGACTCCCGTACGACTCCAACAAAGGCTTGAGCAGAATATTTAGTCGATGGGGAATAATCCAAACCGACTTTATCGTTTGGATGGAGTAGCCCATATAGCTAGTGTTATTAATGAAGATGTTAGTGCGAACTTGTTCTTTTAAAATAGGAGTGAATCAGTTATTTTTTTTTATATATTTTTACCTTTGGTGTTTTAGAATGGTAGTCGTTATGTACCGTTGCTAAGTTAGATAGGATTGCTATACAAGTGGTTTTGTTAGTGAATGATGTTAGTGGTTTTTATATTCTGGTACATTCTGTATGCAGCCCCAACGATGTATTTCGAGCATGCGACAGCAGCAGGGTATGCGTTTGGATGAGAGGTATGTTCCGTACTTGCAGATGGTTGGCTTATACCATCTTACAAGGCTGAACGAGAGATGGTTCATACTAGACGAGCCCTTGGTCAGTGCGTTCATTGAGCGCTGGCATCCGGAGACGCACACGTTTCATATGTCATTCGAGAAGTGCACTATTACACTGCAGGACGCGGCGTATCAGTTAAGACTGCCGATCGATGGACATTATGTTAGTGGTTGCCTGACAGATTTTCAGACGTACGTCGAGGGTGGTCAGCCAGCTTGGGTGTGGTTCCAGGAGTTGCTGGGTGTGTTACCTCCTGCGAACCAAATCCAGAAGTTTGCAGTGAACTGCAGCTAGTTTCAGGAGACATTTGGAGAGCTTCCTGAGGGAGCCGATGAGCCCACTGTTAGAAGGTATGCCCGGGCCTATATCATAATGCTATTAGGGACTCAGCTATTTGCCGATAAGTTCGGCAACCACTGCACATTCACATTAGGTGGCTCCCATACTCAGAGGATCTTTATCAGTGAACTTCACACCAGAGCGTGTTTTTCTCTTAATGGACCCTTTATAATGCACCAACACTACAAAACTCTCATCACTAGCCATTTTGTCTCACTCTAATAAGAGGAATTCACGTTCACACCATACTTATACACGTCCGAGGCTTCATAATTCGAAACAGCCAATTTCGAATTATATATGTATAATTCAAATCAGCTAAATTCGAACTGCATAACGAATAGCTCACCGTATAATTCGAATTAGTTTGGTTTGAACTACCTAACATGCATAGTTTGAATTGATCAGCTTCGAGTTACCCTCCCTCATAATTCGAACAACCTTGATTCGAATTATTTCTGTTTATAATTCGATCGAGTTAGATTGATTCGAATTATATAGAGATATACTTTTGGTTGATCCATGTCTCATTTTTAGGTTTAGTTGAATCATGTAATTTCTCCTCCCATCTGATTTAATACTGCGATTTGGCCTTAAAATTATTATCTCATAATTTAATTAAATATATTAAATTTTTTTACCATCCCTTTCACATATTTAAAGAGAACTACATATGAATATTCTTTGAATGCAAATATCAGTCTTCTCCTCTCAATATTTTACACGTACACCCTCCAAAAATAGAAAGAAAAAGAAGAATGGCAAAAAAACAATAGAGAAAGACGGTAATGGAATACATCAATTATAGAATGGTGTTAATGATTGCATGAAAGAATTATCATCAAAAGCAATATTCACCACATGATCAAACATGACGTGACAATTGATATGACTAGTCATGCATGCTGCCAAATCAAACGTGCCAGTACTAACCACTGTTTGGATTACACGTGTAACAAATTGGCCACAATTCACTCACCGTTGGCACGTACCAATGAATCCAAAGCAAAAGCTACTTTTATTGTTTAATGGATCGAAATTGGGTGCAGCCTTATTAGGGTTTTCAAAAGAGAATTGAGTTGTTTTTAGCTCAATTTGCAGTTATGTGCCCATGTTAATGCATGATTGGATCCCCAACACGTGTGTTGCAAATAAATAAATAAAAATAAAATAAAAACTTTTTGACACAATTCCCAAAGATATCTGCCTATATTAGGATTTTATAATTTTACTATTAGGTTTGGCTAATTTATGCCTTAAAGGCATACCTTAAAATTGCTAGTAATAGAAAATTGTAAATAATGTATTTTAATAAATGCATAAAAAAAATTAAAAATTAAAAATTTTTATCATTTTTTATAAAAAAAACAATAAATAATTTTATTATATATTTTAAAACATAAGTTAGTTAAATCTTTTACTATTTGTTTTTCTACATTTTCTTAATGAATATAATAAGATAAAAAAAGCTTAGTTTAGAACTAGTTCGTTGGTAAAAGAAATGAAATAACGAAAAAAATTTGTTACGATCGGAGTGGAGTTAGAAATATTTTTAGAAGGGGTGAACATAAAAAATATAAGTTAAAAAGAGAGAAAAATTAATAATTAAAAGATAGTTAAACTAAAAAATTGAAAGTTTGAGAGGGACCATTATCCCCTTTTTCATGAATATGACTCCGCCACTTACATCTATGCTGATAGAAATATATCAAGGGAACAAAATTTCTAAAAATTAACAGAATTTATTGTTTTTAGTTATTAATATAATTTTTTAATTTAATAATTTAATAATATATTTTTAATTCATATTTTTAAATATTAATAACTAAAATTAGTACTAATAATAACTTAATTTTATACCGACTAATAGATTG
Organism: Arachis ipaensis; assembly: GCF_000816755.2. Lineage (NCBI taxonomy): Eukaryota > Viridiplantae > Streptophyta > Magnoliopsida > Fabales > Fabaceae > Arachis > Arachis ipaensis. Next base: position 132,845,464 of record NC_029788.2, on the reverse strand, counting down.
GAATAATTTCCATGAAGAAAGAATATCGGCGATATTCTAATAGTGCCATAGTGGGATGAGTATAGATTCAATAGAAGAAAAAATAATCTAGTAATTAAATTTAAATTCTTAATGGCAATTTAAGTTGTTTTTTTCCTCTAAAAGAGAAAAAAAAAACAAATATTTTGAAATTAAAAACAAAATTTAATGATATATAAATTAAAACCGAAGCAAAATATAATAGCCACATTCTGAATAAGTACCATAAAATTAGGTGGGCTTGCAATTTGAGTAACACTTGTGTTAAACTACGATAGAGACTGTTAATTAATTAATTAATTAATGTGGTGCCAAAGCTGGGTTTAATAGTTATTATAACTACGCGTAGCATTATTAATAATTTAGATATTCTATGACTCAAGTTAAAGACATTCTTAAAAAGTCATTGTAAGGGGAAAAAATGGAAAGAAGAAAAAGAAAGAAAAAGAAAAAAAAAAGAAAGAAAAGAAAAAAAAGAAAAGAAAAGAAAAGAAAGCATGTGTACTCAACAGTAATAACCAATCCTTCATTTATTTTCATTAAAAATATTGGTTAGCATTTTCCATTTTATAAACGATTAAGATATTTGTGTCTTTATAAGAAAAACTATGATTTTATGTCTTTATTGTAGTAATCGTCACTAGTTTAATTTAATACATAGTCAAATGCATGGAAATTAACAACACTCCCTATATTATAATGTTATTATTGATATTTATATATTTATATAGCATTTATTAGCCTGTGCCTAAATACCATTAAGTCTTCCATAGCATTAACATCATATCAAACTTGATCATTATTATTAGTAACAACCCAGACCATCTTCTAGTACGATATGTCCGCTTTGGTACTTTTGTGTTTGATGATAGGAATAATAGCTGAAGTCCCCACATTTACTCGTCAAAACACGTTATGTTAGAGAGAGATATCCACACCTTTATAAAGCATGCTTCATTCTCCTCCCCAACTAATATAGGACCTTATACATTATTGTTCTCAATTTTGTTATTTGCATTCTTGTATATGAGGTATAAGGCCATTTGAGCGAAACCAAACAAAAATTCAAGCACATTAGGAGAAGCTGAAAAAATAGATCAAACAACAGAATTTATAGTCTTTATTTATAAAGTATTTCATATCTATTTATTGTTATATATATATTTTATCCAATAAGAATTAATATTATTAACTACGATAAATAATTAACCCATTCTATCCAATAATTATTAGACATGTCACAAAGAGTAACTTATTCTTTATTTTAGAGAATGTGAGATAAAATTCGATATAAATATAGGAAAAGTCTAGGGGACCAGCAATTTTATCAAATTCTAGCCAGCATGTAACCAGAAAAAAAAAATGAACTATTAGATGAAATCTCACACCAATCTCATACCATTAAAATCATCATTGATGACTATTTGATGGTTACAAATCACAAAAGTTACTGGCCTACTCCTCGTAAATATATATCACAACCTAAAGCTACAAATGAATTAAATCATTATTGTTAATTACTTGTTGTTCTCTTCTTCATAGAATCATATCTATATATCTCTCTTCTTTTGTATTGTGTTGTGGCTTCCATGGACGATGAAAGTGGCTACTTTCAACTTTTTGTGGAGGACGGTAACTTCTACAATCGCATTCTGCTCGGAACCCTATTGCCGGAGCAGTTGTGGGTCCCACTACCCCACTTCTTCCAAACATGGCTGCGCAACTACATCGGAGGACTCCTTATGTACTTCATCCCCGGCTTCTTTTGGAGCTTCTATATTTATCATTGGAAAAATAACGTTTATGTCAGATCATGAACATTTTTTTTTTCAAAAAATAGAGAGGCTCGAACCCACGTCCTTTAAATGAGTATGAAAAAAAATATGTCATTTAAGTTATAACTCATTGACTACTGGCTAGATCAAGAACATATTTGATAGTCAAAATTAATGTTAGGAAAGGTATGGGAAACAATGTAATATTTGTACAATGCGTACAATGGAGGTTTTGGGAGTATTAGAGATATAACCATTAGTGTTACTTTTTTCCATCAGCGTAATCTTTTGGGATAAGTGGTATCATGACATGGTATTAGAGCTCTAGATCCGAAAAGTCAAGAGTTTGATTCTTGGTGAACCCCAAAATCAGCTTAAGTTTTTGGGATGAGTGGTTTTATAACATGAGATGTTCTATAACATTCTATTTATTTTTCATTTCTTTTTTAATAACAATTTTTTTTCTTTTTTGTTTCACAACATTTGGATCTTAATTATCTGTTTCAGAAGCCATTCCATCTAGCGAAGCCATGCTAATGCAAATACAAGTTTCAATGAAAGCATTGCCATGGTATACTTTGCTTCCAACAATTGAAGAATACATAACAGAAGGTGGCTGGACAAGGTGTTTTCCAAGAGTGCATTATGTTGGTTGGCTTCATTATGTTGTTTATGTTGCACTCTATCTTATTCTTGTAGAGTTTGGAATTTATTGGATGCACAAATTGCTTCATGACATTAAACCACTTTACAAACATCTTCATGCTCCTCATCACATCTACAACAACAAACACAACATTCTCTCCCCATTTGCCGGTGAGTCATCATAAACTAATGGTGAACACTCAAGTGAAGTCGACTTCATGTGAAGTTGATACTGAGAGCCGTTAAATGATTTGACTGATTTGACTGAATTTTCATCTAACGGCTCTCAGGTATCAACTTCGCCTGAAGTCGACTGCACTTGAGTTTCCACCTAAACTAATATAGAACAAAAACATGCATAATATTAAATGGTGACTATACACTTTAAAATATTATTTTCATGGCAAAGATAATAATTAAAATGTAAACACGTTATATTAAATAATTTAGTTAAAATTAATTTATACTAACTGTAGGTGAAAATTAATTAAATTCATATGAACTCAAATTAATTAACAACTTTGTTTTGTGAATGTATATGTATGTGTTAGGGTTGGCGTTGCACCCACTTGATGGGATATTGCAGGCATTACCATATAGCATTGCTCTGTTCATTGTGCCTGTGCATTTTTCAACACATTTAGTGATCTTGTTCATGGAAGGCATTTGGACAGCAAGCAGTCATGATTGCATTAATGCAAAATTTTGGCCTATAATGGGTTCTGGTTATCACACTGTTCATCACGTGACATATCGCCATAACTATGGCCACTTCACTATATGGATGGATTGGATGTTTGGGACTCTTGTTGAACCTGATGATCATAATATAAGGAAGATTAATCTATCTAATAATTAATAGAGAAAAGGATAAATAGGTCCCTGACCTTTTGTTCCACGGACATTTTCGTTCTTAACTATTGAAAATTACTTTTAAGTCCCTGACCTTCACAAAACTTGGACGGATCAGTCCCTCCGTCCAAATGCCTCCGTCAGGGACTGATCTGTCCAAATGTCTCCGTTAGAAACTGATCTGTCCAAATTTTGTGAAGGTCAGAGACTTAAAAGTATTTTTCAATGGTTAGAGACGAAAATGTCCGCGGAACAAAAGGTCAGGACCTATTTGTCCTTTTCTCTAATTAATAAGATGAAATTTGATGACATGCACACTTGATTGCTTATATATACGCGTGGTTCCTAATTACTTGTTTCTAATAAAGTCTAATATATATATATATGTTGGGTTCCTTTAAAATTATGTTATGCTACTCTTCATATGGTGATAATACAATAAGTTGTTAGATTGTGTATGGTAATAAGCTTTAATTTGTATATCTATATCTATATATGTTGTAAT
>NC_029788.2:132840869-132841515 GCF_000816755.2 Arachis ipaensis | reverse complement strand
TTTAACAAATAAACCTAAACACTTATTTTTAAAAACAAAATAAAAATAAAAGGAGTTCCCGATATAAGACAAAGTAAATAAAGTACTCAAAAGCTCATTAATGTAAGCATGTGACTCTAGGCAAAGTTGCTAGTGAGATGTTGGATATTTGAGACATCAAATCTGCAAAGCTAAGATGCTCTCATAGACTATTATTGAATATGAGAGGACCTTTCACTCCCGTACCAGTAAATAATAGTGCATGCACGACTATATATACTTTACTTTGGAGCATTATTTAGGTAACTAATTTTTCTTGTATTCTAAGTGGAACCGATTAAGGTCTATTATTAACGTGCGATATATCATATATAATGCATGCAAGTTAGTAAAATATCTCATCAGGTTGCTAACTTGAGGAACATACATGATCGTGAACGCTGTGACACAGTGATTATCATCATTATCGGACGAAAATATCTTTTGACAAAATATTCTCCAAGTTTCCAATAATTTGCACGCTTATGAATGATTCACCTAGCTAAGTATTTTTGCATAATGCATATGGTATGAAATGAATTACTCTTCTTGTTGGAGATAGAAAGTTTAAAACAAGAAATGTATTAAGTTAAAGACTCACGTGGGTTTATTTTTACCTAAAATTGAT
>NC_029788.2:132840381-132840817 GCF_000816755.2 Arachis ipaensis | reverse complement strand
TTTTTTATCAAAAACGATATAAAAATATACTAATTTAATATTTTTAAACACAATATCTATATTCATATTTTATCTATTAAATATAATTTTGTGTCTCATTAATGAAATCAATTTTGTGGGTGGTGGACTTGTGATTTGGTCTCTACTGTTCATATGGATTTCATTATCAGCATGATTTTGCATTTTTAACGTGGGCCGTATTCTATTTATTTGTCCAAAAATCAAAGAACATGGTCCGTTCTTTTTTATTCTTAATATCTAAGTTGGTCTATCAATACCAAAAAAGAAACAAATAAAAATACACGTATGGTCCATTTTTTTTTATTCTTAATATATACTTAAAAAATTAAAATAAAATATATGTCCCAAATTTGAGCCTATATCTGATATTTAGAATGCACACCCTAATTTATTATTGTAAGATATTTCTTTTATA
>NC_029788.2:132829639-132840356 GCF_000816755.2 Arachis ipaensis | reverse complement strand
GTTTCACAAATGTTAGGCCTAAACATAATAATAGGATATGATGAATTGAATTAAAAAAATAAAGATTTATATACAGTTGTTTTTATGTAAAGTTAATAGTTAAAAATTATTAGATAATAATTTAATCAAATTTATTAATTATCTAATAATTTTTAAATATAAATTTCACATAAAAATAAGTATATCCTAGTTTTAAAAAAAAATATCATAACGTCTTCTAAATGAATAGGTGAAAACTCATGTGCACTTAACTTTATGTGAAGATAATTGAAAACCGTTAAATAAAAATTTAGTCAAATCATTCAAATTATTTAATGATTTTAGCTATTAATTTCATGTGAAGTTGACTACACATGAGTTTTCACCAAACCAATAACGATAAAGTTTTGAAAATTGGTTCGAATCGATCGGTTGAAACGAGAACCGTTAGTGGTAGCATTCGACTAATGGGTAAAACCGTTTTATTCAAAAACCAGTCTCAAATTGTTAAACCGGCCGATCGAACGAACCGGAATCCGGTTGGTTTTGAAAAAAAAGAAGGAGAAACCAAAAAGTGCTGAGTCCTAACTTCCCTGACCCTCAGCTCGGTGGCCTCTCAACTCCAGAAGACCAGAACCTTGCTTCGAACGCAGCAGAGAGGAAGTTGCAACCTCCATCTCATCGCCGTTCTTCAACCTGTCCAGCCACCACCGCCATCGGCGCTGTTCCAGCGTCGTCGATTCCGTCGCGTGTTCGAGCCTCCGTTCAGCCGCCATTCCTCTGCGCTCCAGCCCTTGTCTTCCAGCCTCTGTTCACCCTCGGTTTCGTCGCGTGTTCGAGCCCTCTGTTCAGCCATCTCCGTCAAGGTTTACAGCTCCAGCTCCCTCTCCCTCCTCTGTTGATTTTCAGAACATGTGAAAGCCAAGGTAATTTCTTTTCCTTCTTCTTTCTTGTATTAATTGTTCAGTTACTGTTTTAATTTGTTGTTGTTTTAATTAGTAGGATGCTGTTCTAGTTCTTGTTTTCGTTGTTGGATTGCTGTATTAACTTGTTCTGTTAGCTTGTTTTGATTATTAACTTGTTCTTATTAACTTGTTAATTTGATAAATGGTTGTTGTGGTGCTGTTCTTGACCTTGTGAATTAGGATTGTTAGGTTGTTTTGCTGGTCTTGATATTTTGATAACTTATTAATTTCATAAAGAGAAAGTCTAATCTCACACCATTAAAAACACTATTAATGGCCAATTGATGGTTACAAAATATAAAAGTTGCTGGCCCCCTAGCACCCCTCTTTGATAAATTGATGTGGTTTGTTGTTCCTCATCTTGATCTTATTATTATTATTTTGATCTTAGTTTATGTTGTTGATCTCAATTCATTGTTTTTGTCATCGAGTTGTGTTTACTAAACTTTTTTTATTGACTAAATGATAGTATCAATCAATTTAATATATTTTTCTCGTCATTGGTTGCATTTTTTTTATCTTAGTTTATGTTTTTGTGAATTTTGATGATTGATCACAAATTTTGATGTTGTCATTTTATGTTTGGTTGTTTCTTTTGTTATTTGACTTTTAAGATTGTATTTGGATAAAATTATAATACTGTGGGTGGTTGATCAGTTGATGTAATACTTTTAATTTGAATGATATTTTAAAGTTTATATTAGATTATTATGTTTTAGTGTGTTTATTTATATTTTAATATTTTATTTATTATTTTATTATAAAACAGTTATTTGATATTTCAGTTAAAACGGTTGAACCAATAAATCAGTAAACCTGTAGCTACAGTGGTTTGATGAGCGGTTCGGTTTTCAGAACCTCGGGTTAACCAAAGAAATAAAAATCTTGAGCTCACTTCTATTACATGGCACTGTTGTGACTGAGAAAACTTGTCAACACTGAATCATGTTCTTCCTTTCACTTCATCCTCAGCTATCTCTCAACTCATCAACGCATTCATACTCTTACCCTTGCATTTCCTCTTCATTCAACAACAACAATCAGAATCAGCACCACCATCCCAATTCCATTCCAATCCCCAAAGACCCCAACAATTCTCATTCTGATGCTTCCTCCATCACCATCAAAGTGAAAGCTCCAACACCTCCATGGATGAAGGGTCCCCTTCTTCTCCAACCCCACGACATCCTTGACCTCTCTAAGCCCAAAAACAAGAGGCTCAGCAAGCGCCACATGGATAAAGAAGAAGAAGAATCTGAGCGTGTTGATAAGGCCCTCCATAGGAAAGAGGTCAGAGGGAAGAAAGTCATGAAGAGAATTGCCAGAAGCATTGAGATGCTTAGGAGAAATCGTAATTCAGCTGAGACCCAATTAAGTTCTTCTGCAAAAGAAGAAAGCTTTGGAGGGTATTTGGAGAAATTGGAGGAGAATGTTATGGTTAGGAGCAAGGAGAGAATGCCTTGGGAGAGGAATGTGTCTGTGATGGATTCTTCAGCAAAATATGAAAACTTTGATGGGTATTTTGGTAAATTGAAGGAGAATGGTGATGATGATGATGATGAGAAGGTTAGGAGGTGTAAGAGGAGAATGCCATGGGAGAAGGATGAGAAGAGTGTTTTATTTGTGAGGTTGAAGAAGGAAAAGCCTGTGACTGCTGCTGATTTAACTCTTGATAAAGTGCTTCTCAAGAGGCTTAGAAGCGAGGCTGCAAAGATGAGAATTTGGGTGAAGGTTAAGAAACTTGGTGTTACACAAGATGTTGTGGATGAAATCAAAAGGACTTGGAGGAACAATGAGCTTGCCATGCTTAAATTTGACATCCCCTTATGCAAGAATATGGATAGAGCCCGAGAAATTGTCGAGGTTGGGCTCTTGTCCTTAACTGTTGTCTTTACTTGTATATGCTTGTATAAAATGGAGTATAATTTTTGAATCTTCTGGTAGAATATTCAGTCTTCCATGTTAAATTGATTTCAATGATCATATTGCTGGATGTTAGAAACATTGTGTTAGCATGTTTTGCTTTGACATGACTGATAATGATAGCAAAGATGGGTTATCTGGGCCAAGCTCCCTGCTCTGAAGTTTTTCCTTTTCTTGGTTTGGCAGTTGTTTTAGTTTAGTAGAATTTCCAATTTTGAGAGTTGAAGATTTGAACCAGATTTTGATATGAGCAAGTTTCACTAACAAGAAATTACTGACTTCTTATATTTCAAGCGAATGTGCTATAGTATTGATATACAAAAGCAGGAAATTTCTATTATACTTGTAATAATTGTATGAATCTTCTAGTATTAATGATTCTTGTTTTGACTTTTGGATAATTAGTTCTGTTATATATTATGCATGGTTCATTTTGAGCATCGATGTTATCTGATGGCTACATTAGTGTTTGTCCTGTGTGGATAGTTGAAGACTGGTGGCTTGGTTGTCTGGAGTAGGAAGGATACTCTTGTTGTATACCGAGGATGCAATTATCAGTTGACTTCTACAAGTGCTCCAAAGGTTTATCCTCGCTATATTCGTGGACAAACTAAAAATCCTTATGAAACAAACATGGTGGAGTCAGTTAAATCCAACAATACTAATGACATGCCAAGCCGGAATGGTAACGATAATGATTCCGCATCAACTTGCATTCAAGAAGTGAATTGCAGTGGATCATTGTATGAGAGGGAGACTGATAGATTATTGGATGGCTTAGGACCTCGGTTCGTCGACTGGTGGTATCCCAAGCCACTTCCGGTAGATGCTGATCTACTTTCAGAAACGGTTCCTGGATTTAAGCCTTCATTTAGGCTATGTCCACCTTATTCAAGTGCAAAAATTACTGATTATGAGTTAACATACTTCAGGAAGCTTGCAAAACCTTTGCCAGTCCATTTTGTCCTTGGTACGCTCCTGCATGTTGCCGGTTTATGGTCAATGATTTATTTTAATGTCCATGAAAATTCTTCAACAGTGTGAGGAGCTATGTTCTGTTTTATACCTTGGATTCTTAATCAAGCCACCTCATCAATGTCAATTTAGATAGAACACCTAAATACATTAGTTCTTGATGCTATTTGAGTAATTACTCATACATGGAAAAGCAGTGTCTGTAATAAGAAGTAATTGCTTGAAGATTGATGAATCAAATCAATATATGTATATGAAAATCATAATAAGTTGTCTGTCAACTAATAATAGCTTTATTAGGCTATATTCAGAACTACTTTCAAGGTTATCCTTTTATGCATAAGGTCAATTAAATAATTGTCTGTTTAATATGAAGGAAGGAACAGAAGACTTCAAGGCTTAGCTGCTGCTATCCTGAAGTTGTGGGAGAAGAGTCTTATTGCAAAAATTGCTATCAAGTTTGGGGTTCCAAATACTGACAATGAATCGATGGCCAATGAATTGAAGGCAAGTTTGATAGACAATCTATTGTTCAATATATGCAAGTTTCAAGACAATCTATGTTGAGCTTAAGTCATTGATATTATGCATATAAGGCTTTAGTTGTTCTCTCTCCCAATATAATGGGAAGGGCTGTAATTCAATTTAGCTAAAATCATCCCTTACAGTCTTACACCATCTTTTTTTTTAAGAAAAATAATTTGATGATTAGCTTCTATATATACTTAGTATTTGATAGTGGTGGATGGGACACTGGACTATCCTTTAACATCTTGTATATTAATTGGTTTGTATTAGAAACAAATGTGTATAACTTTGATATCTGCAATGCAGCTTCTAACCGGGGGAGTTCTGTTGTTGCGTAACAAGTATTACATAATTCTCTACAGGGGAAATGATTTCCTTCCTAGCAATGTTGCATCTTTGGTAGAAAAGAGAGAATTGGAACTTAAAAGTTACCAATTTCACGAAGAAGTTGCACGAATGAGAGCAAATGAAGCCATTTCTTTTAGTGATTACGCACAACAAGAAACAAGTACAAGTGGAAGTTTAACAGAATTTGAGGAAATTCAAACGATGCTTAAGGATGTAAAGAAAGTCAAGGCAGATTTAAATATTCAACTGGAAGCAGAAATATATAGATTGGAGAGGCAATTGAAAGAGCAACAGCGCAAAGCTTTCATTGTGAGATTTCATTTTGTTGACTTTCTTTCCTTTTTCATTTATCTACTGGCACTTCTATAATTAATTTATGGATTCTGCAGCTTAACAAGAAAATAGAGAGATCGGCTGCAGAACTAGCAAAGTTAGATGCCGCATGGACTCCTGCAGAGAAGGACGCAGACATAGAAATCATGACTGATGAGGAGAGACAATGTTTCCGAAATATAGGATTGAAGATGAGTGGTTTGTTAGTGCTTGGTAAACAAAATTTCACCCCCACGGCCACACCGGTCTCATTTCACCGGAAAAGCTTCATTATTTTTTTCGTTAAGAATTTATGCTAAACAAAAAATACAGGTAGGCGTGGAATTTTTGATGGCGTATTGGAAGGCCTACACCAGCACTGGAAACACAGAGAAGTTGTGAAGGTCATCACCAAGCAGAGACTAATCAGTCGGGTCATCTACACTGCGAAAATGCTGGAAACTGAGAGTGGTGGAATCTTAGTTTCAGTTGACAAACTCAAAGAGGGCCATGCAATCATTATCTACCGTGGTAAAAACTATCGACGGCCTTCAGAAAAGGTAGCGAAAAATCTCCTAACCAAAAGAAAAGCATTGCAAAGATCTCTTGAAATGCAGAGACTTGGAGTAAGATTTCTTTCTTTAGCATCTCATTAATCTCCTAGTTTTCTTTGGGAAATTCACACCGAAATCCTTTATATATTTTTTTTCTTTCCCATTGTTTGTATTCCTTTTTTTCATTTAGAGTGGTGTGCTTTCTGTTGTTTCAGTCACTGAAATTTTTCGCTCATCAGAGACAGCAGACTATCTCCGATTTGAAGCTAAAACTGGTAAATAAGAGTAATTATTCTTGAAATTTGCATTAATGTATGGCAGTATTAACAGTTAATTTCGTCTAGGTGTCTTTTCCATTTAAGTGTCTGTACAATGACATTATTATTTATAGGGTGAACTGCAGCAGAGAAAGGAACCTGAGCAGCTTGAAACGGACAATTAATGCGTGCATATGTATGACATGCATGATCCTGCAACTACTCTAGTTGTCTGCTCAATTGATGGTATCAAAAAGTAATATAATAAGAAACCCAACATGCATCAGCCATCGGTATATTTCTCATCTATGGTTTTCTGCTCAATAGTATTGCTAAAATAGAGAGTAATATATGCCTCCTTCCTTAACACATCTTTCTTACACTCTTCCATTCTTTTTCTAAAACACACACTCCCCTCTCTTATGCAACGTCCCGTTTGTTCTGCTGTCTGGAACAGTTGAAACATCTGGGTGGTGTGCTTTGGAGGGAGAGGGAAAGGAAAAGGAAAAGGGAATGAAGCATCTGCAGAGATGAACATCGATTGCAGAGTTCAGTTTTTTCCTTTCTGCAGATTATGTTCTAAATGACTGATTAACCCTTTGTAACCGTATGTTTGAAATTTCAAGTTTCAAAAGAGCAGGATTTAAACTTTGAACTTTGAGGTGTAAATTTTATACTGCAAAGCCTTCTCTGATCCTTTCCCTTCCTTTCCCTTCCATTCCCTTCCAAAGTCATAGTTTTGATTTAAAGCATCATCAATAATACTTGACGTTGTTTTTAGTATAGTTTGCAAGGTTCTACCAAGTAACCACACCACACAATATCAAGATTTAGATCACTATGTGTATGAGAGCAAGACTTGAAAGTGTATAAAGTATATGAAAAATTTTCAAGTGTACTAAGTATATCGGTGTTTCAATAATTTTAACCGTTAATTTTAGTTATAAAAAATATATAATATATATTAATTAAAATCAACAGTTAAGATTACTGAAAGAAAAAGTATAGGTAGACAATGAAAATACTAAACAATGTGAACAATGGATATGTCAGATGTTCAATTCAATAGATATGTAGATGATTATGTTTATTATTTTTAATTGGATGGTTATTTCTTTTGAATCAATTTACTCATGCATAGTTAACAATGGCTGTTCAATTCACTAAGTGTGCAGATGGTTATCCTAATGTTAAGGTTTAAGAGATAATTTAGGGGTGGAGTGTTTTTTTATTTTATTGGGTCAATTCTAAAAACCATTGTTCACATTGTTTACAAAAGTCATTGTCTACCTAACAAAACCCTGAAAGGAAATATCGATATTTTGCGGTGTTGCTAGGTAGACAAGACCTTTGTGAACAATGAGTTTTAGAATTGGCCCAAGTGAAAAAACACTCCACCCTCCAAATTACCCCCTAAACCCTAATATATAACCATCCAATTAAAAATCAACATAATCATCTGCATATCTATTGAATTGAACATCCGACATATATTACTAGTAACTACTCAATCAAACTAGCCGCATAAGTATTAGGCTAATCATTCGCATACCTAGTGAACTGAACATCTGGCTTATTATTTATTGGTGACTACATGTGAATGAGAGGAATTGTCGTTGGTGAATGACAACGAGGCATCACAAAGCGGTTCATTCAAGTTGGACCCCATTTACGTACATGTGACGGTTATGCACGTATGAAAATGTAGCGACATAGACAACACTACCGGGCACGGTGAGGCTGCGATGGGGCCTGCACGGCCAGCAGCGGGTGGGCAGCAGGAAGGAGGATGCACGAGGCTGGTGCGGCACGATCTCACATTGCAACGGAGCGCAAACGGGACGAGGAGAGGCTAGGCGGCATTGGCGGGGTGGCGTCGGACCGGACTTGTCTCCCATTAATCACCGATGACTCAATCCTGTTATTCCTTCTTCTTGTCGAAGCAATATTGTGAAAATACCTTGTAGTCCTATCCATCTCCTCATCATGCCGAGATCTAGACATTTGTTTCCAGTGAATATCCTGCCTAACATACCACTTCTCACAGCACCTTACTAACGCGCTTCTCGTTGCCTCCGTTGTACCATCATAACGTCCATTCTTGACCATATCATCCACCTTCTTTGTCTCTTCCTTAAACTTATTTATCTTCTCAGTGATATCCTCGAAATGCTGCTTATGTCATCTACCCGGTGGTACTGACAACGCTTTCATCTTATCTAAGAACTGTCCATCTCCTAATTTCCTCCACTCTTCCTTCACCATTCTCAAAAACTCTTCATGTGTGAACCACGAGTCCAAGCTACGAAACGGTCTAGGGTCTTCAAATTATCTTCTGTCTTCCACTATCAATGGGCAGTGATCTGGTAACCCTCTTGGTCTTCCCTTCAGTCGCGTCTCCGGGTACATATCAAGCCAGCCCACACTAACCAATGTCTTGTCAATACGACTGCACGACTGTTCTCTAAACCATATATACTTGTGATCATTAAGCGTCAAATCAACTAACTCCAAATCATCCATCCATCTTCTGAAGTCATTGACAGACGTTGGCAAACTATTCGCTTATTTCCTTTCTTCCAAATGCAAAATTTCATTGAAATTTCTCAAAAAACAGAACAGTACCTGACACAACCCTACAAGATAACTCAACTCTTTCCATATAGAAATCTTCTCAACCCTCACATGTAGTCTGTATACCAAACAAATAGTACAATGAAAATTATCCTTAGCTATCACCCCTTCTACACACAACCACATATCCTCTTTATAACAATTAATCAATTTAAAAATTAATTCATCCTATATTAACAACAACTCCTATATTACATCGAACTTAGACACCACCTCCTTTTTTGTTTCTATCAAACTTAACATGTCCAACTTAAATTTATTTTTTAAATTTTTTATCATACAAAATTTTTCAACTTCTCCTAATTCCCTAACATTCCAAAAGTTTAAAATCATTTAACAAATTTATTACACACTTAAAATATTTTTTCCACCTCTTTTTCCTTAAAAACTAAAAATTCACAAACGTAATCTAGAATGTGTTACGCGTGACTTGCCTTAATTTTAACCATTAAACAACACTAATCTTTTTTCTCTAATTAAATTTGTTTTACAAATAATAATGGCAATTCAGTATGAGTCCCTTTCGTAGTCAACAAGGTTGTGTGTAAACACAATTAGATTATGACAAAAAAAAAAGGTAATTTCCTGGTCAAGATGAATCATATCATGTTTTGTGCGTTTCCTTTCTCTTTTTGACGAATAACTAATGGGACAAACAAGAACAGTGAAACGCCAAAAAATTTCCAACTTCTCTTTTATTATACCCCTTTTCCACTCTGTGCCAATTTTTTTGTATGAAAAAAAATTAGTTAAACAACATAAATATTTATATAAAAATATGTTGATATACATATTTTTATAAAAATTTGTGTGATAAACAAAGAGTAAAAATGTTCGCTTAAGTTATTATATTATTTTTTTAAATCAAATCAATTTTTTTATATCATTAATTCTAAACACTATAATTCATTTCCAATTCAATTAATTTCAAATCAAACAAAATCAATTACAAAAATAGTTTTTTTCCAAACACATCTTATACTTTTCCTCAAAAATAGTTTTTTCTATCCTTCAATTTTTTCATGATGATGACTACTTTTTTTGTTATGAAGAAATAATTTTTAATGATATTGATATTTGTTAAGAAAAAAAGTACCAAACTAGGTTGAATATTTAAATTCCTATATACACCTATTTATTATGTTTTATCTATACTCTATATATAAGTCAAAATAAACTCTACAACACGTTCAAGTCTTGATTATTATCCTTTTCTTTGAAATTTCATTGAGTCCATTAGGCCACGCATTTTTCGTGTCTTGTATTATCCCTTCAATCAGGGACGGAACTAAGTAGTATAATGAGGGGGCATTTGTCCCCACTCTTATTTTAATTTTTTTTTTAAAATATACATATATAATTTATAATATGCTTCTATTTAAATTTTAAATGACTCAACTACAAATAAACTTAGTCTAATTATTTAAAATTTTAAACTCACTTTATTTTTTTATTATTTTAACTATTAATTAACCTAATTAAATTTAATCTTTTTTTATTTTTAAATTCCAACCGTCATCATTCTTTTATTCTCTTAAATTATTTTCTTAGTTTCAACCTTCTTTTTTCATTCCTTTTTTAGTGGTTATCTTTTCTTCATTAAAAGATAAATTTTAAATTCTCTATTTTTTTTATATAACTCTCTGTGACTCTATGTATTTTTTTATTTCATTGTTTATTTTTTTGATATTTTCATTTACAAATTTTAATAAAAACAATTATAGTTTAAGTATTAATCAAATTTTTCATTCTCTTCATAAATTTATATATTTTATTTTATTCTCAATTTAGTGATTCTTATTATTTATTTGTTTATCTTTCGTTCTATTTTATTATATAATTATGTTGCATATAAATTTCTAAAGTTAATTGATCAATTTACTAATTTAGAATATATATTTTTTATTTATAGAAATAATAATAAAAAATATTTAAAAAAAATCTTTCGTTTTCTTTTATTATATGTAATTTTTATTTTTATTTTGTATTCAAATAATTAATGTACACTTTTATTTTTAAAATTTGGATTAATATATTTTTTTATAGTAATGTATATTATTTTTGCCCTCTAACATAAATTTTCTGGTCCATCATTGTTCACACATGAATTCAATGACTATAATAAATACATTACTTGTATACCATTAATTAAGTATATTTAATCTTAACCATTTAAATTAATTCAATAACTATAAAGATATTCTCACATTCTCGTATAAAATCTCATTCTCATAAAATATAT
>NC_029788.2:132824420-132829583 GCF_000816755.2 Arachis ipaensis | reverse complement strand
TAGTATTTAGTTTAAAAATATAAAATTAATAAATTTTAAATCGACAAAAAATTGTAGACGCTATAGAATTAGTCATATAATAAATTCATTTCAAATTTCAGCAATGCAGAGAGTTATATTGACTTATTACTCTATGAATTCACATCAATTTCTTATTTATCTTATTCATGCTCTTTATTGTTTGGACATTGATGTTATAAAAGTAAGCTAAGACAATGAAAAGAGCAACCAGCATCAGCGATCCGAACATTTTGCACCTAAGCTTTTTTTTTTTTATCTGTTCACCATCAATATAACTGGTTTCTCCTTAGCTTTACCATCAATGGAAGATACACAACACATGCAATTGACTATTTCCCTGCACAAACAAGTTTCCCTCCATCTTTTATACTTATAGCGATAACGTATGTATTTTTGTGCTGCACATTTATTTCTCTTATGTTCCACCACAAACGTAACTTTCATAGGAAAAAAACATTTTTCAATTAAAAAAAAACAAACATGATAAATACAATGTGGCCTCAAAATGATAATGCATATGGGTGTTCATGGATCCGATCATATCCGTATTCGATCCGCGTTAAATATCCGTATCCGATCCGCATATTGATTGGATCGGATAGGATCCGATCCGCACCCTTTAAGAATCGGATCGTGGATATCTGCTTTATATCTGTGTATCCGATCCGCAGATCCGCACAATAATAATTAAAAAATAAAATAAATATATATATGTTTGGTATTATATTTATTTGTTTGTATGTTTTAGTTAGTAATTATTATTTATATATTGTATTATTTTATTTTTATTATTTAGGAAAAGTTTGATTAAAAATATTTTAGAAATAAATAAGTTTAAAAGTGTGAAAGAAATATTTTTAGTAAATTTTTTATATAGAAATATGATTAAAAAGAAAATGTTCAATTATGTGGGATATATCCGATCCTAACATTTGCGAATCAGATTTGACACTAAAAAATGCATATATGATATCCGATTCGATAGAAATTATGCGGATCGAATTAAATTTTCGGTTATTTTCGATCCAATCTGCGTACACCCCTAATAATGCATACTTTTGAGGTGACTTTAGTAGGAGAAATAAAATAAAATACAGGTCAATTGTGGCGAACAATGTGGCCTCAAAGACTTAGAATTTTGGCATTCGAAAATGATTCAGGTGGACCCCAGAAACAAATTTGCTTTAAGAAAAACTCATTCAATGTAATAAACATCCATATTACAAATGTCATAATAATATTATTAATCATAATAAATTTTACGTTACAAATATTTAAATTCCATACTATTTTAACTACTTATATAAATCTCTTATCACTATTCCTTCAAATTACATCAAATTTAGCACAAAAAATTTATTTCGAACTACACAACATCTCAAACTTACTCAATGGAGATAATTATGTTGAATATGAAAAGTGTACGAAAAAAGCATATGAAAAAGGAGATAACTACATTTGTAGCACATGTAATCAAACACCGCACAATATCCAACAATAAGGTAACTCTATATACTTTTCATAATCCCATCTATCATATTATTAGTTACTAACCCAATACTTATTTTAGGTTCAAAATTCAATTAAAGGTTTCAGATCAAAGTAGTACAACAACTTTTGTACTATTTGATGCGAAGCAAAAAAATTGTTGGGTACAACTGCTTCAAATCTATGGCACTCCAAAAAAGTAATGACATGGAAAAATTTGTGCAACCTCACTTATATTTGAAGTTAATGTAAATGATTTTAATCTTAAAGAAAGTTCTCAACAATACACTGTTACCAAGATATTTGTTCCAACCAAAAACACTAAATTTCAACACCCATTTGTTACCAAGACATTTGTTCCAACCAAAAACACTAAATTTCAACACCCATTACAACAAATAAAACAGGTAATACAAAAAAAAATCACTTATTTTAGACATTATTTTTATTTTTAATTTAAATTATTCATTGATTATAGGAACCAATTTCGCCAACACTAATATCGTCGGACGAAGATCACATACCCATCAAGAGATTAAGGAGAAAGAAAATTATACAAATTCAAGACACATCTTCAGAAAAAGAACATACTTGCAAAGATGGAACAAACAACACAATAAAAAATGCATATAATTCAATAATTCATAAAGAACATGTCTTCACAAGAACTTACACAGAAAGAAGAAAGTAACAACTCTAACAACAACCAATAAAAAAAAAGGAGGACGAGCGCTACATAAGAAGACTAAGTTCATCAACTAAAATAAATGCAAAAATCAAACCACCAAATAAAAATATCACTTTGTACATACAACTCTAATATTCAAATCTTTTATACTACAAATTATTTTAACTAAAATATCTTTTAAATTTAACTTTTGTTTACACATTTAATTTAATTCTACAAAACATAACAATTTTTAATATTTATTATATACTATCATTAATTTACCGTCTCGCGGGAGTCTCGTTCTAGTATAAGTTAAATCAAAATTTTTTTTTGTTGGCAAATAGAATTTGTATTAGTTGAAGTTTGGAGTTGTTTCATTCATTATTATATGTTTTGGTGGTGGATGTGTATGATTGAGCATCGAGGTAGTGAAAGTTAAAACAATTGTTTGTTCTTTGTTGATCATTTTATAGGCGTGTGTGTTGTGGATTATTATTGAAGCCATAGATGGCATACCTGAAATCAAGATCCAAAAATGACATTATTAGTTTGTGCATGCTTCTGCTTTGCTTGGGTTGTGTTGAGTCCAACGATGGTGAAGGTGCATACATGTTGAAGCTTATGAATGCACTCAAACCCCCTGGCTGGTCCAACAAGAAGCCAGTTTGCCAGTGGACTGGGGTGTATTGCGACTATCAAAGTGGAAGGATTGAAGAGATCGATCTCAGTTCAAAGTCGCTGACGGGAACAGTTCCTGCAGGCCTCAACGACTCCCTCTCCCAACTCACAGAACTCGATCTCTCCCAGAATAATCTGAGTGGTCCTGTTCCCTCTCTCGCCAACCTCTCCTTCCTCCAATACGTATACCTCGGCTACAACAACTTCACCTCCATTCCTCATGGTTGCTTCCATGGTCTTACTAGTTTGCAGATCTTGAGATTGAGAAACAATATCAACCTCCCACCATGGAACTTTCCTACCGATTTGACTGCTCACTCCTCCCAACTCCGTTCCCTCTACCTCTCTTCTACGAATCTCATGGCCTCCTTACCAAACATATCCCATTCCTTCCCAACTCTGCGATATCTTGATCTCTCTAACAACAACCTCTCCTCCATCCCTGAGGGTTGCTTCCACAATCTAACCAGTTTCCGTGGCCTCTCTTTGGCCAACAATACCAACCTCCTACCATGGACCTTCCCCCTCTACTTGACTCGTTCCTCATTGCAACTCTCCTACCTCTTACTCGAGGCTACGAATCTTATGGGATCCCTACCGAACTTGTCTCATTTCTTCCCCAACTTGATTACTGTTTCTCTATCCAACAACCACCTTACCTCCATCCCCCAAGGTTGCTTTCAGGGTCTACCCTATTTGAGGCAGCTGAAGTTGGGAAACAACACCAACCTCGCACCATGGACCTTCCCAAACTTGACTCAGTCCACAGGACTGGAAGAGCTCAATCTTGTTGCTACAAATGTCATGGGCCCTCTACCAGAAATATTTGACTCCTTGACAAGTTTGGAGACTGTTGTTCTCTCCAACAACAGCCTCACTGGTGTCTTGCCGGAGTCTTTTGGAAGGTCCAAGATTGCCACCTTGCATCTCAACAACCAGAAGGATGAGGGGTTGTCAGGTCCAATTGATGTCCTCTCAAACATGCTCGACTTATCTCAAGTGTGGCTTCAGGGGAACTCGTTTACAGGACCTATTCCTGACATGTCTCGTTGCACTGCTTTACAAGATTTACAACTTGCCCACAATCAATTAACAGGTGTGGTCCCAGATTCTCTCATCGTTCTTCCAAAGTTAGAAGATTTTTATTTGGACTATAACTTTTTGCAAGGTCCTCTACCAAATATTATTACCTTCAGTCTTTTTGAAACGTCGAATCTAGGTGTTAACACCACAAATGGTTTCTGTCACAAAGATCCAGGACCTTGTGATCACAAAGTGACCATTTTGCTTGAAATTGCTGCGAAATTCAAGTATCCAATTCTGTTGGCACGTTCATGGAGAGGAAATAATGCCTGTAAAAACTGGAGTTTCATTACATGTGATGACAAAAATAAGATTAGAATGGTCAATTTATCAAATCTAAAATTGACGGGCACAATCTCACCTGTATTTGCCAATTTAACTAATTTGCGGGAATTGTATTTGGATGGGAATAATTTGACGGGTGAAATACCTGAAGGATTGACAACATTGCATGAACTTGAGGTTGTGAATGTCTCTAACAATCACCTTGCTGGAAATATTCCCAAATTCTCACCAAAGGTCAACTTTATTGCCACAGGCAATGATTTTCTTGTGCTTCCTTCTAATGGTTCCGACCATACACCAAGGCCAATCCCAACTGCTTTGATTACAGGTACTTCCACCGACCTTCACATGTACCATATAAGAATCTTTTGAGAAAAGCTTTAGTTTCAAATTATTGTTTTTAGTTTTTTAATTTAATAAAAAATCAATACTACAAATTATCTTTTAGAAATTTGCAAATAAAATTATATTTAACGGTTACTAGTTGCGTTTTTCTATGGTTTTTAACTTTGGTATTATTGTCATGTGTCTAACTTGATGTGAGAACTCAATTACAGTCAACTAATTGAGATTCATTAAATGAAAATTTAGTCAAATCAATTAAATTATTTAACGATTTTTAATTATTAACTTTACATGAAATTGACTTGATGTGAGAACTCAAGTACAATCACTTAAGTTTCTATCCTAACTTGATATTGTGGTATTTTGTTCTCAAATTTCATGTTAGTATTCTGTCCATCTTCAAAATTTTATTTAGTAAACAATAAAGAAAGATGGTCTCGTTAGTTACCGAGATAATAAACATAAAAGTACTTGAATATTTCAAAAATTTAAAATAATAAATCCGAAATTTATATGGATTGATATTGGCTAATTGTTAGTATTTTTTAGATTTATCCAAAAAAGAAAGAGATAAAACAAGACTTAGCTTGTCG
>NC_029788.2:132822477-132824358 GCF_000816755.2 Arachis ipaensis | reverse complement strand
CTACTTAATAATAATAATAATAATAATAATAATAATAATAATAATAATAATAATTCCTTCCTTCCTTCCTTCAAGTTATTCATACTTATTGTGGCTATTCTTCTAAAGATCCAAGTTAGTGTATGTAATTGTTCTCCATTTTTTGCATATGTATACAGTTATATCGATAGCTAGTGCTGGAGTTATTATGATCCTTGTTCTGGTTATTT
Source organism: Arachis ipaensis (assembly GCF_000816755.2). NCBI lineage: Eukaryota > Viridiplantae > Streptophyta > Magnoliopsida > Fabales > Fabaceae > Arachis > Arachis ipaensis. Next base: position 132,824,149 of record NC_029788.2, on the reverse strand, counting down.
ACAACCGCAAGAGGTGTCTTAATTTAATCTATGGGATTATCTTCAAGACAACATACAATGATCACCACATTGAGGATTTTATAAAAGGTTATGAATTTTTGGCACCAAAGCGATTTAGTTATTCCGAAGTGAAAAGAATGACAAATTTATTTCGTGATAAACTAGGACAAGGTGGATATGGCACCGTATACAAAGCACGTTTAACTAATGGTCGTCAAGTTGCAGTGAAGATATTAACTGAGTCTAAGGGAAATGGAGAAGAATTCATAAATGAAGTTGCTAGTATTAGTAGGACATCTCATGTGAATATTGTCTCACTCTTAGGATTTTGTTATGATCAAGGCAAAAGAGCACTTATTTATGAATTCATGTCTAATGGTTCTCTAGATAGATACATCTACAAAGCAGAATCTTCTAAGGCTTTTTGTAGTTTGGATTGGAGTATTTTGCATAACATTGCAATTGGTATTGCTCAAGGGTTAGAATACTTGCATCAAGGATGCACAACAAAAATTTTGCATCTTGATATAAAACCTGAAAATATTCTTCTAGATGAACATTTCTGTCCAAAAATCTCAGATTTTGGACTAGCTCGAATCTGTCAAAAGAAAGAGAGTAATGTATCTATTTTAGGCACAAGAGGAACTCCAGGTTACATTGCACCAGAAATCTTTAGTCGAGCATATGGTAGAATTTCTGATAAATCTGATGTATATAGTTATGGTATGTTGATTCTTGAGATGTTCGGAAAAAGAAACAACTTCAACAATAAAGAATCACATCGCAGTGAAATGTATTTTCCTGACTGGATATATGAGGATCTTGACCAAGGTAATATTTTTGGTAGACATTCCGATATCTCAGATGAAGATAATGATATGATAAAGAAGATTATATTAGTAAGTTTGTGGTGTATTCAACCAAATCCATCACATAGGCCATCAATGAATAAAGTTGTAGAAATGTTACATGGAGAACTTGAGTCTGTGCCATTTCCTCCAAAGCCTGTGATGTATTCTCCTGAAAGGTCTCTGTTAAAAACTTTAGATATATCTTCCGGTAGTAAACTTGAGACAATTTCAATAACTACAGAGGAGAGTAGTTTCACACGAGATCAATAAGAATGTCTCATGTTAATATGATTGTAAAATATCTTATACTTTTTGTATTTGAATGCAGCTAAACATTTTTTAATGTTATTCTCATATAGACCTAAAATATATATGTTGATGATTTATATTATGGTGATTCTGAGTGATTAAAACTAGATCCATGCATCATGAGATAAAACATTATTAGTTGTTGCTTCTGAAGTGTCTAAATATCGCACATATGAAATCATATCCTATTGAACAAGCAATTAATTAAAAACAGCTACATGCCTCTGTCCTATTAAATCAAAGTTCTTTGTTGATTAAACTTTGCTATTATCAAGCAAACAAGAAAGATCAGAAGGATTGTATTAAGATAAGAAATGTTATATACAAAATTTAGATCAAGAAAACATATATACCTAGCTACCTCTTAAAAGATACTTAAAGTAAATGATACATTATTTATTGTAGTACATTTGATCGATTTGCCCCAGTAAAATAGTCAAGTATCCAAGTTGTTAAAATATAAAAATAATGTTATATATTTTTAAATTATTACAAATAAATTATACATACAA
>NC_029788.2:132820309-132822420 GCF_000816755.2 Arachis ipaensis | reverse complement strand
TCGGAATAATTACAATGGAAGAAGTTATTGAAGAATTATTCAGGTTTACTAACTTAAACAATATTAATTCTAATTAGCAATTAATTAGGCCCTATAGTTAGGACAAAGCATAGGAAACCTGAACCAGTATAAAGAGTAATTAGGTACAGTTTGAAGAGTTTCTGGAAGTTTGATTTGATCAGAAAAAATGGCCAAATAAAAAAAAAAGGAATGATCCTTCTTAAGCAAAAGAAATAATTCATCATTCATATATATAAAAAAATGTTATTATATTTATATTATTGGGTGCGATATCATATTTAAAAGTACATCTTCTTTTAGTTTGATGATCTCGTAATAACAAGGTGTAGACTCTAATTTTGGCTTTATTATTATCTAATTTTGGCGACGATGAAGGATTCAGATCTAACAATGATGTTAACATAAAGTGAAAGCCATGAAAGAAAAAAGGCGTTATGAACATAAATCAATAAAGGCAAGAACATATAAGAGTTGTTTTTCTTTGTTTCGTTCGACGAAGAAGAAGATTTGGGTAAGAAGGGTTTAGTTCTTAATATTCTAAAAAAATTATATAATGAGTCATTTAAACAATAAGTTAATTACAAATTATTTTTATTATGGTTAAAATATTAATTTTGGTAAAATTTAAACAACTCAATTTATTAGTATAGTTACTAATTAGATTAATTAAAATATCAATTAATCAGAAATTGACACATTATAGAAGATAAATCTGATGTATATAATTATGGTATGTTAATTCTTGAGATATTTGAGTAAAAAAAGAACTTCAACCATAAAAAATCGCATCGAAGTGAAATGTATTTTTTTTATTGGATATATAAAGATCTTAACTGAGGTAATATTTTGATAAACACTCAAATATTTCAGAAAATAAAATAAAATGATATGATAAAAAAAATTATATTAAAAGTTTATGGTATATTCAACCAAATTTATTGCACAAGTCATCAGTGAGTAAAATTGTGGAAAATTACACGGAGAATTTGGGTCAATGTCGTTTCCTCCAAAACTTGTGATGTATTTTTCGACGAGTAAACATGAGACAATTTTAATCACAGAAGAAAGTCTCGTATGAAATCATTTATAAATGTCTCGTCATTATGATTGTAAAATATTCCATACTCTTCTTGTACTTGAGTACAGCTTAGCATTAGCATATTTAATGTTATATCTCATATAACCATATATATATATATATATACAGAAAACTAAAAAAATAGTCTGAAGTTGTTTGATTTAATATTTATTAATTATTTTTTTATTAGCAAATATTTTTGATATATACATATATTAATTATTATTGATGATAGATATATATTATGATGATTCTATCTGAGTGATTAAAGCTAGATTCATGCATTATGACACTTGCAGTAATAGTTAAGATTTAATAATTTTTAATTATCAATTTCATTACTGGATCTCGAGTTTTCGCCATACTTTAAACACTTATGGATTGAGTTACAAAATAATGAACATCTCTCATACTATCTAGAATAACCATCCGAGTACTAGCAATAATAAACATCTTCCCAAAAGTTTAAACTAATTTTGGGATTCACCAAAACTCGAACTCTTGACCTTTTGAATCTAGCGCTCTAATACCATGCATTATACCACTCATCCCAAAAGATTCAGCTAATGAGAAAAGGTAACACTAATGATTATATCTCTAATACTCTCTAAACTTCCATTGTACACATTGTATAAATATTCCATTGGCTCCTCATACTTTCCCATTCCATATTTAGTAAGATTCTTTTTCCTCTAGGTTCTAGCTATCTGATGATAATTGACCAGGGACTAACAGCACACTAACCCACCAAGAAACAAAAGCACCGACATCATTGATAGTGATGTGATATTAATAAGTGAACTACTGAAGGAATCCAATGAACGTAATATCTCTTGTTGATGAATTTCCTAAAAGTATTTATTAAGAAAATAAAATAAATGAAATTTCTTGTTGAAAACAAATTTTTCTTAAAAGAGATGAGAATAGGTTAACTTTCAAATTTTTTTATATATTGAATACGTCAAAGAGTTTAAATTTGTTAGTGTATTTACCTTTTTTAAAAATATACAGT
>NC_029788.2:132810666-132820300 GCF_000816755.2 Arachis ipaensis | reverse complement strand
ACACGTATGGTTGAATTTTTAGACGGGGCATGAACGGGTCAATAATGTATGGCTTAATAATAATTATATTTCCCGTCAACTAACCCGAAAAAAAAAAACAATAATTATATTTGGTGTACGTTAAAATCAATCGTGAAAATTAATTATAATAGTGCATGCATGACTCTATGGTTTACTTTGGAGAATTTAGGTAACTAATTTTTCTTGTATTCTAACTGGAGCCGATCAAGATCTATTATTATCGTGCGATATATCATATATAATAATGCATGCAAATTGTAAAATATCTCTCCAGGTTGCTAATTTGAGAAATATTATCGTGAACTCTGTGACAGACAGTGATTATCATCGGACAAAAAATATCTTGTGACAATATTTTTAACATTCTCAATAATTGATACGTTTATAAATGGTTAACCTAGCTAAGTAATTTTGCATAATGCATATGGCGTCAATTATTTTTTTGTGAGTTAAATTTTAAAATAGTTTATGAGATTCACATATTGTAGAAATTTATTCCTTAATTTATTAATTACATTGTTTATGTCTCCGACTTTGTTAAAAATACATCACAGTCGTCTCTCTCTATATTTCTGGCCAATTTGCCTACCGCCGACAGTGACATGGCGCTGAGATGCCACACTGAGTGCGACGTTGGCATGTCAATTTTAGTACTAAAAAGAAAACTTGATGGTACGACATCGTTTGAGAAATGTTGAGAGTAGTCAAAACCCAAATAACGCATTTGTAATCACTTCATCTTCCTCTTCTTCTTCTGAACACCAATACTCCGCGCTATAAAATCCTCAGTCCTAGCTACTGTCTAGGGCTTGAAGGGTGAAAATATTCGGCTTTGTAGAGTTCGCTGACACCGTGATAGTTGTGTGCGATCATTGTCGCTGACAGAAGGAGAAAGAGTTCATTGCGAACACATGAAGGTAGGTCTGAATTGGAAAAAAAAATAATGCTTTTCAAGTTAAAGTTATGCGTCATTATCTCTGTTTAGTGAAAATTTGATATAGGTTGATGAAAGTTTAAAGTTTTTCATTCTTTGCTAGGGTTTTTGTGGGCAATAAATGAATTTTTTACATTAGATGTGTTTTTTTATAAGAAACTATTACAAGAAGTTTGGGTATGACAACATAATTTAGTGCTGGTGGATGCCTCCGGGGAGGAGCTTAGATAGTGGATTGAGGGCTCTTACAAGTGATGATGAGTTAAGGAAGATGTGCTTTCATGCACAGAGGAATGATGGAGTTATTGATGTGTACTTTGAGCATAGGGTGTCCACACCAGAGTTGCTAATAGGAAAGGAAGTTGTGATATGACTTGATGATGATGAAAAAGAATATCCTTGTGAGGGGGACTTGGTGAGCAAGAAGAACACAAGTGAGGTCCCAAAGCTGATGCTAACACCTTCAATCCAACTACAAAATCGAATCCAGAACCTGTTTCATTCCCCAACCCAAGCCATACTGATACTAAAGCAAACCCAAGCCCTATCCCCAATTCTATTCCAAACCCTCCTGAAATCATCCCTGACCCTATTCGAAATCCTATTGATGCTAACACAACCCCTAATCCAAATCTTACTAAGACTTATGTCAAACCCATTCTTAAGCCCAAATCTAACCTGAAGTCCAAGTCCAAGTCAAAGCCAAACCCTGCATCCATCTACAAACCAAAACTTATCCAAAAGCCCATTCAAAAGCCCAAACCAAATCTGAAGTCCAAACTGAAAGAGACTACCAAGAGTAGCTCCATAGAAGGCAAAAGCAAATCAAATTTGAAGTCGAAACTTCAGTTCTTATCTAGGAGAATTACAAGATCTCAAGCTGTTAGAACATATGGAAAGTCTGCTAATAAGGGAAGGAAGTTCTTCATGTTGATTTAACTGTGAATAATGACTATGGTGATGATGATAGTTCAGAGGATAGTTCATTTAAGCTAATGCAAGAAGATGACTCTAGTAGTGAAGACAATGCAAATATTTCCAAACCAAGAAATAAGAAGCTTAGAAATAGCAAGAAAAGTGCATCTGCTGTGGCTAAGAGAAAAGAGAAAATAATGCAACCGGATGATGCTTTGGTTGAGGATATGTCAGATGGAAAGGTGGATTTGGGGTTTGTGGAAACTCTAGGAATTGATAATGTGTATGAAGAACTTGACCCAAGTGCAGAATCTGATGGTGCTAATTCTTGGCACTCAGAAGAAATAAAGACTCCTCCTAATTTTGAGGATGAGCTACAATTTGATGAGGACTCAGATGAATTCCCAATCTTTAGAAATGGTGCAAGATTCGGTGAGCTATAGCTCCAAGTAGTAATAAAGTTTAACACCAAGTATGACTTTAGAGAGGCTGTAAGAGAGTATACTATTCAAGAGGGCAGGAGGATTAAATTCAAGAAAAATGATAATATTAGATGCATGACTGTTTGCAAGGTGAAAGAGCGTGCTCGGGTTGTCTATGCCTAAAGGGACTATGACAACTCATGTTGGTAAATCAAAACTTTCAATGACAATTATACATGTGCGAGGGAGAACACCAATAGAGCAACAAATAAGGCTTGGCTGGCTAGTAAATTAGTCAAAAAGTTTAAGATATACCCTAATTTCAAGCAATGCGAAACTGCTATGTACTTCAGGATAAAGTGTGATCTTATGCTGAATAGAAATTCCATTGCAAAGGCCTTGGCAGATGCAAGGAATGTGGTATATGGGGATGAGAAGGCATAGTATGCAATGCTTAGGGACTATGCTGAAACTTTACTAAAGACCAATCTTGGATCTATAGTGTAGATTTGTGTCAATCCTCAACCAAATGGAGAGGTTACATTTGATAAGATATACATCTGTTTGACTAGTTGCAAGATGGGGTTCAAGGCAGGTGGTCGTCCCTTGATTGGCCTTGATGGGACATTTCTGAAGACCCAATTTGGAGGTTAGATATTGTCTGCTATGGCGCAAGATGCCAATTATCACATTTATGTGATTGCTTGGGCTATAGTTGAAATAAAAAATATAGACACTTGGAAATGGTTCTCAGAGATGCTTCATGATCTTGGAGACTACAAGACTCACGAATGGTGCTTTATTTCTGATATGAAAAAGGTTATTATCCTTTTCCTTTGCTTTTAATATTATATACATGTCTGATGTGTTTTTATTGTTTTGGAGAAATGGTAGTAATCTTGAAATAGCATAGTTATTCATTTCTTGTTGGATCTTTTGTATTGCACTTCTTTTGTTCCTTTAATGTTTGCTACTCAATCATGTTTATCAGTTTAAGTAATTATGCATTATGCATTCTGCTATTATGAAATTAGATGATTTTTAATAATTTTCCTTTACAGTAACTACTCCTCAAAACAGGGCACATTACTTAAAAAAAAGCAACTCTAACTTACTTTCATTCATCCATTAACATATTACATACAACATTGTCAGAACTTTAAAGTCATAACTAACATAACAACTACAGTGAAAAAAATCAGTATGCCTAAGAATTGGACTATACATTTTTGGGTCCTCACTTCCGTTTCCAATTTTTCAATCCTCCAAGCTAAATTGACCTTCACTTGTTCATTGTCATTTGTAGTAGCATCCAGTCTTTCTTTATGTTCCTCTTCTTCTTCTACATCACCAGTCCAGACCAAAAATTCACACTTTCCCCCTACTTTGTGTATAAAGTATGGTTAGGAGTGAAGAACATAAAACCACTTAGAAAATTTTCTTAAGAGAAACTCACATTGTAATTGGGACAACCAAAGAAGGGCTTATCTGGGTTGGTATTTGTTTCGGATCACCGAAGCACAGGGCGGCAGCCGCACCCACAATGCTCTGGCACTCGTGACGGTCTGCTCTGACTTTGAATTCTCGTCGTTGATCATGTAGAGCTTCCTTGACCCTGGCTCGCACATCCAATCATGATTTTAGTTTTAATTTCAAAGAGTAACAACAAAGAGGCAGGAGAAGAACGTTCCTGAGCAAAGAGAAGAAGATGAAGAGTGATGACGATGTCATGCTAGAAATTAAGGTTAAAAATAGATAGAGGGACCACAATGAGTCAAACAGTTTCAATTCTCACCATAACGATCTCACTGACAGCGGCAGATAAATTAGTCGGAGATGTGGAGAGGGATGACTGTGGTGCATTTTTAATAAAGTCCGGGACATAAACAGTGTAATTGGTAAGTTAGGGAACAAAATCGATGCAACCCATGAATCTCAGGGACCACTTTGGAATTTAATTCCACTTCTTGTTGGAGATAAAAAGTTTAAAACAAGAAATGTATTAATCCTATCACATAATATGGAAGTACCTCAATTCTCATTAATGTAGCCAATTTTGTGGGTTGTGGACTCATAGTTTGGTCTTTTCTCCTTCATGTGAGGTTCAATATCAGAATGATTTTGCATTTTTAACTTGGGCCTATTCTATTCATTTGTCCAAAAATTAAAGAAAATGGATAGTTTTTCTTATTCTTAGTATGTACGTATGGTCCATCGATTCCAAAAAAGAAGAAAAATAAAGAAAAACATACATATGATCGAGGATTTTTTTAAAACAAATTAAATAAATATTTTATTTACGAAAATAAACATTTTGCAATCTTTTTACAAAATTGTATCGTATGACTTATTTCTTTTACCGTGTAAACAAAAATAATTATCTACGTATTTTGTTTACACTATAAATGAAATAAAACTGATATGCTGAGATGTGTTTGTTTCATTTACAGTGTAAACAAAATACGTAGATAATTATTTCGTTTACACTATAAACGAAATACGTGAAATATTATGACGTTTACAGTGTAAACGAAATACGTTATGACAAATTTTCAACAGCTATAAAAGAATGTGCAACCCTTTGTATTCTTCACAACAAATTTACTACTTCTTCTAAACCTTTTTTCTTTCGCAAATTAGCCATAATGTCTAGTAGTATTGGATATTTGATTGTACGTGTGTATTCCAGTTGCCTTATGAGAAATGGTGATAATGAGGTCATTCTTGAGTGTGAGAATTCTGTTTTGTTGCATACATAGTGAGTTGCCTCGTTGTCGAAGCTAAAGAGTCTGATATTGAGTAACGTTGCTGGTAGTGGGAGAAAAGAGATCGGACGGGTAGGGTATAAGCTGCTAGCACTGATCTAAAATTGAGTTTTTCGATTTCGTCTGTTTTGCTTGCAAGGCGACGAACATATGCGGCTGATATTTGACATCCATGGAAGAATCATGGCCGAACAAGTGATGAAGCTTTCTGTAGAGGTTGGTGATATTGGTGGCGGTAGATCTGGGTAGTCGGACTTTGTGCAAGATGATCCATGTCTTGCACCACCACCGATCCATGTTGCTAGTCCGTTGGATGACATGGATGTTGACGGTGAATATGACGAGCAGTATGTTGCGGATAGCAACGAGAGCGATTTGTTAGAAGATGATGACGAGGAAGAGTTTGTGATGGAGACTTCGGTGGATCCATCATGTCGGTATCTTCTACCTGCCCCACACCCAATTCCAGCGTTGTCGTTGGTACCCAGTCACTATCATAGAAAAATATATTTTCCAATATGGGTGAAGACGATTACAACTTAGACGGTGGTCTGGAGTTCAGGGTGGGCCACAGATTCAAAAGCAGAGATACAATACTACAGTGGGTGAAGACTTACAGCATTCGCAGAAGTGTAAAGTACCAAGTTCTGGAGTCAAATCGATTAAAGTACCATGTGTGTTACCGACAACACGAAGTAGGATGTCTTTGGAGTCTCCGAGTTGCTCTCCGACAAAATCTCGGATATTGGTAAGTTTAACCGTGATCTATATTCTCAGTTATTACTTTTATGGTTGATGTACATGTGAAACATGGTTGTTTTACTTCTTTAGGAAGGTCCGAAGGGTGACAGGTGCGCACACGTGTTTAGCACCCACCATGTCTCAGGACCACCGGCAGTTGGACAGTAGTCTCATCTGCCGTGTCATCCTCCCATTGATATAATCCAACCCGTCCGTGAGGATATCTACCCTACAGGGTGCAGTTAGGCAAAGCTATTACTTCAAATCCTCATACAAGAAGGTGTGAATGGCAAAGCAAAAGGCAATTGTGCATATATACGGTGATTGGAAGGAGCCATACAACAAGGTGTCGAGGTTACTGTAAGCACTGCAGAGTTGTTGTCCTGGAATAGTATGTGAGATCAGTGTTGTACCGTACTATGATGGTCACCTTTTGGTGCATGAATGCAGTATGTTTGACAAGGTATTTTGGGCCTTCCTTACTTGTGTGGAAGCTTTCAAGAACTGTAATCCATTCGTATCCATCGATAGCACAGGACGAGAACAGAAACATCCTTCCCGTTGCCTTTGCATTTGTTAAGTCCGAGACGTCGGAGTCATGGTCTTTCTTCCTTACCAATATGAGGCGACATGCCATGCCACAGGAAGGCCTTTTGATTATTTCTGACAGATCTTAAGCGATAAAAGCTGCACTGTAAAAGACATTAATGGTTGGCATCCTCCTAGAGCATTTCATGCTTACTGTGTACGGCACATGACGGTAAAATTCATGTCTCATTTCAAATCTGCCGAAGGAAAGAGGTATTTGATTAATGTTGCCTACAGTCCAAGTAAGGCCGGGTACGATTGGTACATGGATGGACCGAGGACATTGTCTCGGGAGATGGCTGACTGGGCCGGTTGGTTTAACAAGGAGATCTGGCTACAACACTGCGACAGCAGCTGCCGATTTGGTTATATAACAGCAAACCTCTTCGAGTGCATAAATGCAGTACTTAAAAGTATACGGTATTTACCAATTTCAGCGATCGTGCGTTGCACGTACGAGAGACTGAAGCAATTGTTCATCAGGAAGGGACAGGAGGGACATGCACAATTATTGGCAGGTAATCAGTTTTCACAGTGGTTTATAACTGCTATTGAAAAGAACAGAGACGAAATTTTGAAGATGTGCATAACCTATTGTGACAGACGGGCTTCAGTGTTCCTGGCTGAGGAGTTAGAGTCTTTTGATGGTTGGTCACAAGGCTCGTTTTGAGTTCGATTAACTGCTAGCATGTTAACTGTGGGATTTTCCAGTCACTCCACTTCCTATGTTGTCATGCGCTTGCTGGCCGTGTTGCTGCCAGTGTGAAATGGGGTTCATACGTCCATCCGATGTACAGACAAGAGGGGGTATATAGGGTGTATGAGAAGGAGTTTCCGTCGATCCCAGATGAGAAATTCTGGCCAGAGTGGTATATATGGGGTGCAACTCCATCCTAACCTTGCCATGCACTGGAAGGCTTCTAGGAGACCTATTTCTACCAGGTTTCGTAATGAGATGGACGAGGTAGAGCACCAAGAGAAGAAGTGTGGCCTTTGTAGGCAGATTGGCCATACCAAAAGAAGTTGTCCTAATAATCCGATGGACGATGCTTAGATCATGCATTTAGATTGGTTCACGTTTGTAGTATCTTTATCAAATATGTAATTGTTTAGGTTTAAATTGGTTCACCTTTGTAGTTTCTTCATCAAATATATAAATATAATGACAATTGAAATATGAATATAAATATAAACAATCAGCTAAATATAAATATAAATATAAAGATAAATAAATCGCTGAATACAATAACATAACATAGATAGTGTCATCACGTACATCACATAAAAGTAAATACACATCGACAAAACAAAATAACAACGACAATAAGAACCATCATCTATGGTGGTCACCTGGCATATGCAGCCGATGTCTGGTGCCACAAGGAGGGGGTCGTGCCTGTCGTTGTGGTCTACTGGGTCGTGGCTTTGCTGGAGGGTGTGTGGTAGGATGGGGTCATGGGATGAACAGCAGACAGTGGCTAGTACTAAAGCACATATGGTGGAGGTACTGGTAGTGCAGGAGGACTCATGGATGCCGTCATCATAGACCGTAATCTCGAGAAAGGAGAGTTGCGCACTAATAACCGAGTGGAAAGTGTGTGCCATATAAAGTGTCAGAACCCGGCAATATGAGCAAGATCCATACAGTCGTGGTCGAGGGGGCTGATGGCTGTAATCCGGGCTGACCGAAGCTATGCTCCTTACCTGTTTGAAATTGCCCGACGATGATTATTTGGCTATGATTATTTGCTAATGGATTATATATAATAGAAGTTATTAATAATCTAATTAACCGAGCTAATTAAGCATTAGCTTGCATTTACAGTTTCCATGTTAATGTTCAGCGCATTTGCTATACTTGAAAGAGATTTCAAGTTCACGATATGAATTTATTCAATACTAATACTTAATAAATACTTGTGTATCTCATACGATGACTTGTGTTTCAGATATATATTTTTTAGCTTTATTCATGCCATCATGTCTTCTTTTGTCTCTATTATGACGTGAATACTTTTACATGTCCTTCCAACATCACTTGACTGGTGAGTTAAGTTTTAAAGTAGTTTTTGATGTTGCACTCGAGTCTCAAAATAATCTCTAAAATTAATAATTATTCAAAAATCCCTCGATTCGAAAAATAAAAAATAAAAAAGATAGAAGAAGCTTAGCATAGAACTCACTCCCCCTCCGCCCCCACATTCCCAATTTGTTCCCTTCCTCTTCCCCATCCCTATTCCCATCCCTATCTCCAACCCCTTTCCCTCCCCAAACCTTCCCCTTCTCCTTTTCCATCCCCAACCTATCCCCTTTCCCTCTCCCAATCCTTCTTCTTCCCCTTTTACTTCCCTAACCTGATGTCCTTCTCCTTCCCCTTCCTTCTCTGCTTCTCCAACCTGAAGTTCTTCCCCTTTTCCTTCTCTTTTCTAATCTGATGTCCTCCCCTTCCCCAACCATTAACTCACACTCACAAGAGCTCTCCTCAACCTTTGCTGCTGCCATCTCTCGCTGGCCTCCGTTTCAGTGCCGCATCGCTCATCTCCCATTCCAACTTGGTCTCTCACACTCAAATACAGTAGAGGCAGAGGCACAAAGCCTTAACCTTCTCTGTCATCGTTGCACCGCTCGCCAGCCTTCGCCTTGTTGCCATGCCGCTCGTCAGCCTCCATCTCTACTCGGTCTCCCTCTTCTCTCTTCTGACACGGTTCTCTCTCTTAGCCATGGTGATTTTTTTTAATTTTTTAGTTATTCAATCATTGTTCTTGAATATGCTGGGTGATTGATGTTGCTGGTCCTATTTTAATATAACAATGGTTAATTTTAGTTGTTTTTTATTATGTAATTATTACTTTTTTTTTATTGTTACTATTTTTTGTACTTGTTGCTGTTTAGGTTGATTGATGCTTGCTATTTAAGTTGATTGATCTTTTCTAATTAATGTTGATTTTTTTTTTGTGATATTTTGTATTAGTTTTTATTTTTGTGATTTGTTGAAGAAGAAGAAGAACAAAGTTGAAGAAGAAGAAGAAAGAGATTTTTTTTTTTAAATATAAAACGACGACGTTTTTTTACGTATCTTTTTTTTCTTTTTTTTTAAATGACGTTGTTTTAAAGTTTCGATAAATGAAAAAAGTTTCAGGGACTACTATGAATATTAGAGTATAACTTCGAAGATAAATTTAAATAATTATTAACTTCAAAAATTACTTTAATATTTGAATATAACTTCAAAAATTATTTGAGACTTA
>NC_029788.2:132810021-132810661 GCF_000816755.2 Arachis ipaensis | reverse complement strand
TATTATTTCGCCCAGTTCAAATAATGCAAATGGTGGGGCTGACATAGTGATTATATTCTATATTATCAAGATTTTCTTTTCTCTTGGTTCTAGCTATCTGATGATAATTGATCAGGGGCAAATAGTACAGTTACCCACCAAGAAACAAGAACTATGATAATGATGTGTGATATTAATTACTGAACTGAAGGAATCTAATGAACATTCTAACTAATTTATTATCTCTTGTTGACCCGGGGTCAATTGAAGAAGACCGTAGCCAGATACAAAGTCATGATACAATATTTTTGTTAATGAATTTTCTAAAAATACTTATTAAGAGAATAAAATAAATGANAAATTATGGAGAATATTAGATAAACAATGACCATCTTGAACAACATGAACAATCACCAATTAAATAAAAATACACTACACTTTTAAATTAACTATTTAAATCTTAATATTAAAATAATCATTCGTACACCTAGTAAAATAAATATCCGATATATCTATTGTTCACATCGTTTAATATTTTCATTATCTACTTATATTTTTTTTAAATTATTTATAAGTTTTTATCTATTAATTTTATACCAAGACAACTGTATATAAATTTTCTATTACTTTTTTCATCTCTAAATCATAGTATTATTGAGTT
>NC_029788.2:132798448-132809853 GCF_000816755.2 Arachis ipaensis | reverse complement strand
ATGACACAAACAAAAAAAAAAAGAAACTATGTAATTAATGAATATATAAATGAATAATGTTAGAAGATCGATAGTTTTAGTTTAAAAAAATGAGTATTACTTTAAATGTAATATTAAATAAAAAGAAGTATTAATCACGTAAAATTTCTTCTACATAAATTGCAGTGAATTGTAAAGTTTTACTCTGCATATAATTAGTTACCTAATTCGTCCAACACGTTGTGAGTCACTATTACATATTGAGCCACAAAAACATGTCATGTATTTCCTTTTCTATTTTTGTGTCTAAAAGAGGATGGATCCTCTCAATTTTTTTTAACAATTGAGGAAGTAAAATGTAATTTCTTATTATTAATTTTATAAGTGGAATAAAAAATAAATATAAGAGAGAGGATAATAAAATATTAAAAATTACACTTTATACTTTCAATTTTTTTTAACAATTGAGAGGTTCTATTTACTGTCTAAAGCACGGGATGTATGAGTTTTGGTATATTGTTGTGTTTTTCAAAAAGCAACTAATTATTTTTTACTCTTAAAAATTGTACAATTATAAAATTTAATTTTTATGCACTGAAATATAAAAGGAAATTTATACAAAAAAATCAATAGCATATTATTGTGACATTAGTAATTTAGTATAAAATGAACTTACAAAATACTAAGAGTCTATTTAGGAAACTCTAGAATTAACTTTTTTTAATTTTTGACTTATGAAAAGTAGTAGTATTAATGTTTGGTGCAATTTTCAAAATCAAATTACAACTTTCTAAAAAGTTATTTAAGAGCTTATAGAGAAGTTAAAAAAAATGACTTCTCTCATAATACTTCTACTTTTCATCACATTTCTATAAAATAAGCATTTTTAGAGTTAAAAATACAAATACAAAATAACTTATTTATAAATTACTTTTAACAGAGTCATTTATTGTTTAAATTATTTTATCAAAAAGAGCTTAATTAAGTTGGTTACCCAAACTGACCTAAATAACTTTTAAAATGATCCTCTCTCAATTCCCATGACTTTGTGGCACTTATAAGCTAGTCACACAGGCTAAGGGAAACAACAGAAAAGACATTGTTGATTTGTGAAAGCATGGCTTACTTCAAGTCCACCACCAAATTCAGAAGAACTACTCCTCCATTGAGTTTCACTACACTACTTTTGCTGTTCTTTCCTTTCATTTGCGCGTTCATGGCAAGGGAACGATCCATGTAAAGGTTGGAATTTCATTACATGCGATGATGGAAGTAAGATCAAAACCGTGAACTTCACTAAGCAGAATTTCAGGGGGACTATCTCCCCTGCATTCGGGAATTTGACTAATTTGCAGCGGTTATATCTCGATGGGAATGATTTGACGGGTTCAATACCTGAGAGTTTGACAACTTTGCATGAACTTGAGGTTGTGGATGTCTCTCACAACAACCTAACGGGAAATGTTCCAAATTTCTCACCTAAGGTCAAGTTTAATGCTATGGGCAATGATTTTCTTGTGCCTTTTCGAGGAAATGGAACAGCTCCATCTCCTTATTCAACTGGAATGACAGCTAAAACTTCACCTTCAACTCCGTGGATTGCAGGTATATTCATTACCGTTGCCATATCTAAGTTGAGCAATTACACCAATTAAATTTATGAAAAATGTTATACCTCCATGTTTCTTTTAAGGAGGCCACTTACATAAAGACACAAAAAATGTCTTTTTTTAAAGACATTCATACGTGGCATAATATGATTGGACATTTTTATTAAACCAATCTTGAAAAGTTGAAGTTTTATCAAATGGGGCCATAACTGACTCATCTAGACATCTACTGGACAAGACTTGGTTGTTATAGTTTATTCATAGATTTTCTTTTTCCTGTGTTGTTTTTTTTCCCTATATTTGAAGGCTTTTGAGTGTGGTTTATTATGATCTTTGCTTCATGCTTTCTTTAGTTATTTACTTTTTTATGCTTCAACTGCGTTTTGAATAAGTGGTCCCTGAGTAAAATCTTTTGGACAGCCTTGTACTCCCTACAAAGTTAAAATTTGGAGTCCGCACTGCGGAACATTCCCTAACTTATACAGAGATTTCGTGCAGGAAGAGGCGAAACACCAAGAATCAAAGGACAAGGTGGCAGCGATGGCGATGGTGAGGAGGCAAAGGATGTTGGAATGCGAAAAGGAAAACATGGAGAAGAAGCCCTTCATGGACATACAAACTGAGATCAAGAGATTCAGGCAAACAACACTTGATTTGATTTTCATTTTTAGCATTCAGCAACAATCGTTACAAATCAGTAACAAGTAATCCCTAATCACACTAAACGTGAAATCAATAAAGCTAAACAAAAATTTCAGTAATGATTTGATTTCTATTTTTAGCAGCAGCAAGAAAATTTCAACAAAAGCTTCAGGAATTAAAAAAAGAGCAACAGCACAAAATCAATTATTTGATTTTTCATTAACCCAGTCACAGTTTCACATTAAAAAATCAACAACAAGGCATAAAAGGAAGAGAAGAACCGAAGTAAAGGCAGTGCCGCTAACCTTCGACGACGACATGGACAGTGCCCGGCGAGACGACAGCGAGGGGCAACACAGCGGCGAGCTGCTCCAAGTTCGAGAGAATCCAGGGAGGACGGGGACAGGGGGAAGGAGGACGCCGAACTACGAGAGAGGAAGCAGAGGCGCCGACAGCACGGACGGCGGCGGCACCGCGGCAGAACGGTTGCAGGGAGAACCTAGGGTTTTGGTAGGGTGAATTTGGAAGGTGCTATGGGTTCATACTTCAGGTGATAGTGATATATGATTCACGTATTGGGGAAATGGGTGGGTGCTAGGGGAAATGGGTGGGTGTTACTTGTTAGGGGGAAGGGGTGGGTTTGGAAAGTGGATCAGACCATTTTTTAAGTCGGTTTTTGATTGAACCGATTAGACCGGTCGGTCTGACCGGATTTTAGAATATTGAAATTGGTTTTATTTTGGTTAATTAAAAAATTTTAAAAAAATTGGTTCACTAAAAACGTCCAATAATATGACGACACGTAGGCGTCTTTATAAAAAGACATTTTCTACAACTTTATGGGAGCATCCCCCTTCTTTTAATGGTGACTAATTTAGTTGGACTTGGCTGACAATAAAATTTATGCGTGTAGTGATTTAGTTAGACTTGGCTGACAATAAAATTTATGCGAAAACAACTAGGGAACCAAAAGCATATCAGCCAAAAACCAGCCAAAATGTGTTTGGGCTCCATGAAAAATCGGGTTTTCGTTTGTGCTCCGTGATTCCAGGAGCAGTTTTCAAACATATTATTCAAAAAGTGATTCTAATTAAACGGTTTTGTTTACTTTTTGGCTAATTACTTTTTGGTTCCATATACTTTTCCAATTTAGCGTGTAGTATTATTTTAAATTTATTATTCATAAAAGTAAATTTATTTTTGTTTAGTCGCATACTGTTTTAGTTCAATCATACTCATTTATTCTATGTTTTTGTTAAAAATAATATGTAATTTTTTTGTTTAATTTATATTTAAATTTATTAGATTTACTAAGAGACTATTTTCCTAAACGCTAATTATGCTTATTTTGGGCGGTGACAAGATCCCTTTTTAGATATATACTTGGATATATACATAGAGATTTTCAGGATTTGGAAATTCTTATCAAATAGACAAATATTTTATATAAATAATAATGGATTAATATGCATAGTAAAGTGTATATAGAAACCAAATGCATGAAGCACTTTCCGAATTAGATTTTATCATGGTAACAGACTTAAAAGAATTTTGTTGTTCCTTTGCTTTAGTATTTAAAATATCAAACTTGTAGAATCGTTTTTAAATTTTTACCAGCTCAAAATAAAAATTATGAGTGATTGAATTTTTGGTCTATGTTTCTTATCAAATTTTCTCAAAGCATTCAATTTATTATTTGTAATCCATCTCCAGTTCTTGCATATATATGTACAGGCTTAGCAGCAGCCAGTGTTGGAATTTTTGTAGCATGTGTTGTGGTTATTTATAAAAGTAAGAGTTTACGGAAAATCATGTTTAAAAAGACAATGATTGACTGCAAAGTTGAGGGTTTGATACAAAGTTATGGGTTTATGGTGCAAAAACGATATACTTACTCACAGGTAAAAAAGATGACCAATTCATTTTGTGAGGAATTAGGAAAAGGAGCATTTGGTGTTGTATATAAAGGTAGTTTAAGCGATAATCGTCAAGTAGCAGTGAAGATATTGAAGGAGTCCAAAGATAATGGAAAAGAATTTAATGGAGAAGAATTGAAGGGAGAAGAATTCATAAATGAGGTTGCAAGTATTATTGGAACAGCTCATGTGAATATTGTCCCATTTTTAGGATTTTGTTACAAGCCAAATAAAAGAGCTTTGATTTATGAATTTATGCCAAATGGTTCTTTAGATAAATTTATTAATGAAGAGGTGTGTAAGTTGGATGGGAGCAGACTCTACCAAATTATAATTGGCATTGCTCGAGGACTAGAATATTTACATTGGAGATGTAATACCAAGATTTTACATCTTGATATTAAACCTCAAAATATTCTTTTGGATGAAGATTTTGTTCCTAAAATTGCTGATTTCGGACTGGCTAAAATATGCACAAAGAAAGAGAGTATTGTATGTCTACAACGCGTAGGAGGAACTGCAGGATATATTGCACCAGAAGTATATAGTCAAATATACACTGAAGTTTCTCGAGTTTCTCATAAATCTGATGTGTATAGTTATGGAAAGTTGATTCTTAAAGTAATGGGAGGAAAAAAGAATTATAATAATAATGATCTACATACCAGTGAAATGTATTTTACAGATTGGATTTATGAAGAGTTGGAGCAAGATAATTTTTCAACAAGATGCTTGACAGACATAGATGATGAGAATGATTTGACAAAGAAGATTATTTTGATAAGTATGTGGTGTATTCAAAAAAATCCATCAGACAGACCTTGCATGAAAAAGGTGATAGAAATGTTAGAAGGACCACTTGATTCTGTCGCGTTTCCTCCAAAGCCAGAAAATTAAAATCTTCAGATATAGCTTTATGTAATTGTTGTGTAACATATTTCTCATGACACCACTCTTGCATGGTATCTCTTTTTCTCAAATGGTGTTGTTTTGTGGAGCTATAAGAACTTGTTAGACGTGAGAAAAGTGAAGCTTCCCATTTGTAAAATCTGTCACAAACGGAACTCTTTAATATAATGTGATTTAGTGTGATTTTACAACGTCGATTCTCAAATTTCTTCATATAATACATAAAATGAATAAGATTACAATTTTACTCTGTATACAGGTCAAGTAAACCATCCCAAATACTACATTAGTTTGAGTATCTAATGTTGTCTCTGTCATTGAACACATTTATCATTATATTGTATCTTACATATGAATTTCAAAAGTCTAAAACTAATATTTGAGTTATTGTTGTCTTGTATTCACTCTAGTTTTTTATCTATCCTTTAATTTTTCTATGATGGCTACTCTGCATGTTATGTAGAAATAATGTTTAATGATATTTATATTTTTTAAGAAAAAAAATACCTAACTAGTTGAATATTTAAGTTCCTATATACACGTATTATGTATATACTCTATAAAGTCAAATTAAACTCGACAATATGTTTATAGGTCTTAATTACTATCCTTTTCTTTGAAATTTCTTGTATTATCCCTTTAATCTTGTTTGATTACTTCATTCATTTTGCAAAGTTAATTAAACACATACACTCCGATCCTCTGCTATTTTCTAAAATGGCTTCTCTGTTTGTGATGTTCCTCCCTCATAACTCTATTCTTCTATACTTAATGATGCTCTTGATAATGATTCAGATTCCTCTTTACTTGAACTATTTGAATATGGGCCTGGCAGTAAGAATCTTACTTAACGATCCTCTTGATAATGGTTTCTCCAACTCTATCCCCGGATTTTGGTGGAAATATTTTGACCGGACCGATGTCAGAGTTTGATCACTCTTCTTCATTGATAGTGACTACATTTCTTGTTGAACCTCCAAATCTTTATGTAATTTATTTATTAGAGTTATTTTCGTGGCTTAATGCAAAGAACATTTGCAAATATGAAACTTTAAAATAATATAAATACCTTAAACAAGGAAATATTCTTTAACTTCAAGTTAACTGATTATAGAAGGGAATGAGTATGACTTTAAACCTTCATATGGTACCTAGGATGATACTTCATTGGCAATATAAATTCATTTCGAATTTCTCCAGCGCAGAGATTTGGAGTAAGATTTCCTTTTTATGCAGCATATTACTCTCTGATTGGGAAATTCACATGAATTGCTTATTGCCGTAACTTATTCCTACTCTTCTTTATTGTTTGCTCATTGATAATATAAAAGTAATAAGATAGTGAAAAAAGCAACTAGGATTAGCGATCAACGCATTTTACAATTTCTTTGTCGAACTTCTAGTGACATGCAAAGCGGGAATGGTAACTATTAGAAAGGGTAAGAGAAAGCAGTAAAGAAAATGTTTAATAGCTGTTTTTAATAGGACAGAGGCATGTACCTGGTTTTAATTAATAGCTTGTTCAATAGGATAGAATTTCATAGTGTGATATTTAGTCACTTCGGAAGCAACAACTAATAATGCTTTATCTCATGATGCATGGATCTAGTTTTAGTCACTCGCTCAGAATCACCTTAATATAAATCATCAACATATATATTTTAGGTCTATATGAGAATAACATTAAACATAATGTTTAGCTTCTCTCAAATACAAAAAGTACAAGATATTTTACAATCATATTAACATGAGACATTTTTATTGATCTCATGTATGGAACTACTTTCCTCTGTGGTTGTTAAAATTGTCTCATGCTTGCTACTAGAAGATGTATCTAAAATTTCTAACTGACACCTTTCAGGAGAATACAACACAGGCTTTGGAGGAAATGGTATGGACTCAAGTTCTCCATGCAACATTTCCACAACTTTACTCATTGATGGTCTATGTGATGGATTTGGTTGAATACACCACAAACTTACTAATATAATCTTCTTTATCATATCATTATCTTCATCTGAAATATCAGCCTGTTGTCTACCGAGAATATTACTTTGATCAAGATCTTCATATATCCAGTCAGGAAAATACATTTCATTGCGATGCGATTCTTTATTGTTGAAGTTTTTTCTTTTTCCGAACATCTCAAGAATCAACATACCATAACTATATACATCAGATTTATCAGAAATTCTACCATATGCTCGACTAAAGATTTCTGGTGCAATGTAACCTGGAGTTCCTCTTGTGCCTAAAATAGATACATTACTCTCTTTCTTTTGACAGATTCGAGCTAATCCAAAATCTGAGATTTTTGGACAAAAATGTTCATCTAGAAGAATGTTTTCAGGTTTTATATCAAGATGCAAAATTTTTGTTGTACATCCTTGATGCAAGTACTCTAACCCTTGAGCAATACCAATTGCAATGTTGTACAAAATGCTCCAATCCAAACTGCAAAAAGATTCGGGAGATTTTGCTTTGTAGATGTATTTATCTAGAGAACCATTAGGCATGAATTCATAAATGAGTGCTCTTTTGCCTTGATCATAACAAAATCCTAAAAGTGAGACAATATTCACATGAGATGTCCTACTAATACTAGCAACTTCATTTATGAATTCTTCCCCGCTTCCCTTAGATTCACTTAATATCTTTATCGCAACTTGACGACCATCAGTTAAACTTGCTTTGTATACAGTGCCATATCCACCTTGTCCTAGTTTATCACGAAATGAGTTTGTCATTCTTTTCACTTCAGAATAACTAGATCGCTTTGGTGCCAAAAAATCATAACCTTTTATAAAATCCTCGATGTTGTGGTCATTGTATGTTAGTATGAATAACATGACAAAAGAAGTATTATTAATTTATTATTTTGAGTAGAAGGAAGTAGTATAGACATAAAAATACACGACAATTCTTATTTTTACTCTTTTTTTTTTGGATAAATCTGAAAAATACTACTAATTAGCCAATATCAATTCATATAAATCTTGGATTTATTTTGAAATATTCAAGTACTTTTTTTATTATTTTTTATTATCTCGGCATCTAATGACCATCTTTTTATTGTTTTCTAAATAAAATTTTGAAGATGGACAGAATACTAACATGAAATTTGAGAAACAAATATCGAAATATCAAGTTAGACACATGAGAACAGAAACAAAGTTAAAAACCATGGAAAATCAATAAAGCTAATGCTACTAAAATAGAAAAAAGGAACTAGCTTAGTAACCGTTAAATATGGTTTGATTTGCAAATATGTAAAAGATAATTTGTAGTATTGTTTTTTTTATTGAATTAAATAACTAAAAACGATAATTTAAAATTAAAACTTTTCACTAAAAGATTCTTATATGCTACATGCAAAGGTAGGTGGAAGTACCTGTAATCAAAGCAGTTGAGATTCTATTGTGGAAAGCATTAGGAAAATCATTGTCTGTGGCAATAAAGTTGACCTTTGGTGAGAATTTGGGAATATTTCCAGCAAGGTGGTTGTTAGAGACATTCATAACTTCAAGTTCAGGCAATGTTGTCAATCCTTCTGGTATTTCACCCGTCAAATTATTCCCATCCAAATACAATTCCCGCAAATCTGTTAAATTGGCGAATGCAGGTGAGATTGTGCCCGTCAATTTCAGATTTGATAAATTCACCATTCTGATCTTATTTTTGTCATCACATATAATGAAACTCCAGTTTTTACAGGCATTATTTCCTCTCCATGAACGTGCCAACATAATTGGATACTTGAATTTCGCAGCAATTTGAAGCAAAATGGTCACTTTGTGATCACAAGGTCCTGGATCTTTGTGACAGAAGCCATTTGTGATGTTAACACCAAGATTCTCCATACTATCAAAATCACTGAAGGTAAGATTTGGTAGAGGACCTTGCAAAAAGTTATAGCCCAAATAAAGATATTCCAAATTTTGAAGAGCGATGAGCGAATCTGGAACCACACCTGTTAATTGATTGTGACCAAGTTGTAAATCTTGTAAAGAAGTGCAACGAGACATGTCAGGAATAGGTCCTGTAAACGAGTTCCCTTGAAGCCAGACTTGAGATAAGTCGAGCATGTTTGAAAGGACATCAATCGGACCCGAAAACCCGTTACCCTTCTGGTTATTGAGATGCAAGGTGGCAATCTTGGTCCCTCCGAAAGACTCTGGCAAGACACCGCTGAGGTTGTTGTTGGAGAGAAGAACAGTCTCCAAACTTGTCAAGGAGTCAAATATTTCTGGTAGAGGGCCCACAACATTTGTAGCAGCAAGTTTGAGCTCTTTCAGTTCTGTGGACTGAATCAAGTCGGGGAAGGTCCATGGTGCGAGGTTGGTGTTGTTTTCCAACCACAGCCACATCAAAGAGGGTAGACCCTGGAAGCAACCTTGGGGGATGGAGGTAAGGTTGTTGTTGGAGAGAGAAACGGTAATCAAGTCGGGGAAGAAATGAGATAAGTTTGGTAGGGATCCCATGAGATTTGTAGCCTGGAGTAAGAGGTAGGAGAGTTTGAATGAGGAATGAGTCAAATCGAGGGGGAAGGTCCATGGTGGGAGGTTGGTGTTGTTGGCCAAAAAGAGGCCATCCAAACTGGTTAGGTTGTGGAAGCAACCCTCAGGGATGGAGGAGAGGTTGTTGTTAGAAAGATAAAGATTCTCCATAACTGGGAAGGAATGGGATATGTTTGGTAAGGAGCCCATGAGATTCGTAGAAGAGAGGTGGAGGAAACGGAGTTGGGAGGAGTGAGCAGTCAAATCGGTAGAAAAGCTCCATGGTGGGAGGTTGGTGTTGTTATTCAAGATCAAGTACTGCAAACTAGTAAGACCATGGAAGCAACCATGAGGGATGGTGGTGAAATTGTTGTAGCCGAGGTCCACTCCTTGGAGGAAGGTGAGGTTGGCGAGGGAGGGAACAGGGCCACTGAGATTATTGTGGGAGAGATCGAGTACCGTGAGTTGGGAGAGGGAGTCGTTGAGGCCTGCAGGAACTGTTCCCGTCAGAGACATTGATCTGAGCTCGATCTCTTCAATCCTTCCACTTTGATGGTTGCAAGTCACGCCAATCCACTGGCACATGTGAGTGGTGTTGGACCAGCCAGGGGGTTTGAGTGCATTCAGAAGCTTCAACATGTATGCACCTTCATCATCGTTGGACTCCACACAACCCATGATGCACACCACAACCATACACAAATTACTAATAATGCCATTTTTCCATCTTGATTTCAGGTATGCCATCTATGATCAACAAACAACTTATTGCTTGCTACCTTTCACTAGTACGTCCATGCTCAATCCCACACATGTATAAAACAAACCTATGATGAACAACTCAGTCCAAACTTTTAACTCATAAAAATGCTATTTGCAAAAGACAAAAAGTATTGACTTATAATTTATTAATAAGTATAGAAAGTTAATTTCTAATTGGAAAAATTTAGGGCCATCAACTTTTGTAAATTCTGGGTAGCATGTAACCAGCAAAAAAAAGTAAAAAAAAGTAAATTATTAGATGAAATCTCACACCATTAAAATCACTATTGATAGTTATTTGATAACTATAAATCACAAAAGTTACTAGCCTCTAGCACTCCTCTTTTTAATTAGTTAATATTGATTTTTTTTTATTATCAATAACATTGTAAATCTCATTCATTTTGCATTAATTTACCTTTGTCATCTTTATATTTAAAATATATCTAACTAAAAACTAATTTTATCATATATAGCATTTCCTTTGCTAATAAGCTGGGCAAGAAATTTTCTCATCAGTACGTAATTCTTTGTTCTTCTTTAAACAGGCTATAAAAACACTTTATGTGGTTTAAAATAATCTCAACTAATTTTTTTTGTTTATAGTATTATTCTTTTTTTAACAATATTATTCAAACATTATATCAAAAATAATAATATTTTTTACTTTAAATGTATTTAAGTAACAATAATAATGAATATATCTTATTAACACAATTTTGTTTTTGGGGTCGAACGGAAGCATTTTCGAATAGCAATAATTGTTTGTCTATGAGGCCACATTTTTTGCTGTTCACCTTTATTTGTTTTTCTTTTTTTTTTCGTGTACTAAAGTCATCTAAAAAGTATGCATTATCTTGTTTTCTTTTTCTTTACAGAAAAATTATTTCTTCCTTTTTGGTCGTGAAAGAATGCATTATTGTTGTTGTGGACGTCTATGGCCGTGGAATAAAAGAAATAAATGTGCAGCACAAAAGTATACATTATCAGTATAAGTATAACAAAGCTGAAGGGTAATTTAGTTTCGATTGGTGCACAAAGATTTCCCTTATCTATTTATTTTACTTTTGATTTAGTTATTGGTTGTTGTA
>NC_029788.2:132797212-132798320 GCF_000816755.2 Arachis ipaensis | reverse complement strand
ACCGATAATTAAAAATAATAAATTTTCACCCACTAACATTTATCTAATCATTTTACGGCGGGCAAGTGATTAATTGCGTGTATGAGATTGTAATAAGTGACACAATTACAATAATAATATTATATAGGGCGCGCTACATATCTATGTAACCATGTCATCAAATTGATCCAAGTAATGACAAGTGTAAACACGCGTTTGAAAACTCTTCGTTACTTCGCGTTCATTATAAAAAACGTTACTTCTTTCTCAACACGAAATCGCTATACGAAACTGTTCCTTTTTTTCGAATTTCTCTCAAAATTACTCAAACTTCAGTCACGTTCTCTGTAAAAACTACTACTGGAGAATAATCGCGAGAAGATTTGACAAGGAATAACAAAAAACGAACAAAAACAGCAACAGAAATTCACCTCCCTCCTTCTCCTCATCATCCTCCTTCTTTTTCACGTTCCTTCTTCTTCACGTGTTTTCTCCTTGTCTTCATTCTTCTGTTATTATTACTGCTGTATTTTTTTGTCTTTTCCTCTTTCTCTCCTTGGTGAAGAAGTAGTAGAAGGTGAGGAGGAAGAGTTTTAAATTATGCAGAACAAAAATAAACCGAAATGGCCAACTCCACTGAACCGAACATCATTCATGTGTTGAATAAAACGTCATAAATATTTAATCATCAAAAAAAATATTTCTACATGGACAAGGACTCAATTGAACACATTAACAATTAAGTAAATCAAAATGAATAACTCCACTGAAGCGAGCAACATTCATGTGCTGAATAAAATGTCGTAAACATTCAATCATCAAGAATAACATTTTTCCATGCAAAATAAGTTAACTGAACACATAACAATCAGGTGAACTGAAATGGTCAACACCACTGAACCGTACCGAACATCAATCATATGCTAAATAAAACGTGATAAGCATTCAATCAATAAGAAAAATATTTTTGCATGCACAAGAACTCAACTGAACACATTAATAATCAAGTGAATTAAAATGAACAACTCCACTTAACCGAGCAAAATGTTGGTGTTGTTGGCAGGGACGGACCTAGGTTAGGGAGAGAGGGGGCACTTGCCCCCATTAGATGATAAAAAATTAATAATAA
>NC_029788.2:132774251-132797195 GCF_000816755.2 Arachis ipaensis | reverse complement strand
TTATAAAAATTTTCTGGGTCCGTCACTGGTTGTTGGTGATGATTATAACGAAAGAAGAAGAAGAAGAGCGCGAATTTAAAAGAAGAAGGAGGAGGAGGAAAAGGAGGAGAAATACTATTCTTGTTGATTGAAAGTTGATCACCATTTATTCACTACATGAACATTTTTCGGTTCGGTAGCCTTTATGATTTTGATTCACCTGGTGAATGTTGTTCAGTTCGGTGGCCTCCTTTTACTTTGTTCAGTGTTTATAAGATTATTGTGATAGCATGCAGCAATCATTTCCTAGCTTTCTCAACGTAATAACCTCATTCAACTGATTTGAAGTTGAATCATTCATTTTTTCCATTCAGAAGTATAGATTGAAGAAGAAAACGAAGAAGAAGAAGAACGACGGAGCTTATTATATTGAATTCAATGCAGATCAATAATAAAGAATGCGAGCAGAGAAGAAAAGCGCGAATAGAGGAGAACGACGAATTTTATTTGGTTGAAGAAGAAGAAGGAAAACGCGAAAAGAGAACAAAGCTTACGTTAAAAATGGTTTATCATGCAGCAGAAGGTTTACGTTATATACGTTATATGAGGCGCATGTATAATAACAAACGCGTAAGGAGGTTGGAGAGGCGCGTCTCTGATTGAAGTTACTTAGATAGCTTGGATGGAAAAATTATATGGATGTAGAGCTTTTCCCTATTAGATATTAGATGAATCTACAAAAAATATATCAATTCTTTTATTTTACTTTTGTACACTTCAATCTCGTCTATGCTTTTCTTTCTTTTTTTCAATATTTTCTCTTTTACTTTTTATAAAATCTTGTCTAACTTTAATTTTTTATAAATTCCCTAATCCACAATTTATGTATAAAATATGCGAATAGTGTAAGCCTAATATTATGTTTTTAAGTTGTTAACCTAAAGTGCAGGTAAATGATCTTCTTTAAAATGAATCACTTCATTGGCGTGGTCATTATCACCAATGCTCCTCTATTACTCTTTTATAAAGAATGAGAACGGGAGGTTTGAATGTTTTTCAAGAAAAGTAAAAGTAAGTGTTCCGTTACACCCCAATAACTTTTTGAGTATATTCCGGAGATTGTTTTGATTCATGATTGTCTATGAAACATGCATGAAGCACGAAAATTTGAGTACTTGACTAGGAAATTACTTCTATTTCCCCCTTGTCATAAACTAATTGTGTTTATATACAAGCTTGTTAACTACAAATGGGACGTACTCTGGATTGTTTGTATTATTTGTAAAACAAGCTTAATAAGAGAAAGAATTATCATTAGTGTAGTTTAATGATTAAAGTTAACACAAATCAATCTATCGTAACGTACTGCTCGTTTATGTTAGTGAATTTTAGAAGAGATGGGAAGAGGGGAAGAGGGGAAGAGTTTTAAGTGTAAAATGGACTAAGCTTTATACAAAGGAAAAGTTTAGGGACCAACAATTTTATTAAATTCTGGCCAACCAACAAAGAAAAGTGAGTCATTGGATGAAATCTCACACTAATCTTATACCATTAAAATCATTATTAATGACTATTTGATAACTACAAATCACAAAAGATGCTGACCTCCTAGCACTACTCTTCTTATACATATCCTTTACTCTAATTTGTAACTTAATTTTATTAATAAATGGAGGCTTAAACCCATGAACCACTTTGAAGTAGATAAGCATCTACTGCAAGTGGCTTGGGATAACACCAATCGACGAACCGAGGTCCTAAGCCATCCAATAATCTATCAGTCTCCCTGTCATGCAATAATCCACTGCAATTCACTTCTTGAATACAAGTTAGAATCATTATGGTCGCTGTTAGAATATATTAGGATCAATTAGTTTTGATTAGAATTATTTAGCATATCTATATATTTATTATAAGATATTATGTTTTCATTATTTCGATTTTTTTAGTACATATAAATATATTTTTATATTGTATAATTTTATACAATTTGAATACACATAAACCTTTTTTTTAATGTTCTCTCTTATGTTCTATCTTATCCTTTCTAACCGTTACCATTCCAGCTTGGCATGTCACTAGAAGTTCGACAAAGAAATTGTAAAATGTGTTGATCGCTGAACCTAGTTTGCTTTTTTCATTATCTTATTACTTTTATATTATCAATGAGCAAACAATAAAGAAGAGCAGGAATAAGATACCACAATAAGAAATTCATGTGAATTTCCCAATCAGAGAATAATAATAAGCTGCTTAAAAAAGAAATCTTACTCCAAGTCTCTGCGTTGGAGAAATTCGAAATGAATTTATATTGCCAATAAAGTATCATACTAGGTGCCATATGAAGGTTTAAAGTCATACTCATTCCCTTCTATAATTAGTTAAGAATATTTCCTTGTTTAAGGTGTTTATATTATTTTAAAGTTTCATATTTGCAAATGTTCTTTGCATTAAGCCACGAAAATAACTCTAGTAAATAAATTACATAAAGATTTGGAGGTTCAACAAGAAATGTAGTCACTATCAATGAAGAAGAGTGATCAAACTCTGACATCGGTCCGGTCAAAATATTTCCACCAAATCAAGAGGATCATTAAGTAAGATTCTTATTGCCAGGCCCATATTCAAGTCTGATTCATTATCAAAAGGATCATTAAGTATAGAAGAATAGAGTTATGAGGGAGGAGCATCACAAACAGAGAAGCCATTTTAGAAAATAGCAGAGGATCGGAGTGTATGTGTTTAATTAACTTTGCAAAATGAATGAAGTAATCAAACAAGATTAAAGGGATAATACAAGAAATTTCAAAGAAAAGGATAGTAATTAAGACCAATAAACGTATTGTCTGTTATGAAAAAATTAAATAAAAATATAAGGAAGAGATAACAAATATAAAATAAAGAAATATAAGAGCGAGAGAAACTATTAGTAGTGTATAAAGAGAGAGAAGGGTATTTTATTACTTCTATGTGTGTTCCATATGCTTCATATTACGTTGCTATTTATAAGCACAAAGAAGTTTTACTTTTCAAACATAATTAAATGCAATCACTCTTGGTAAACTAAGTCTCATGAAAAATGGTCATCCACGTCATTCATCCTTATCACAACACTTCCCCTTGGATGACCATTTAGGATTATGTCTCGTTAAAATCTTACTAAAGAAAATCCAATGGGAAAAACTTTAGCGAAGGAAAAATAGTACAAAATCCTTTGTGATGCGGATTGTCTCATTAAAAAAACCTTGTCGAAAAAAACCAATGGAAAAAAACCTGACCAAGGAAAAGAGTACAGTCTCCCCCCTCTTGTCGACATCATTTAATATCTCGAAATCGGCGCATCCAAATCTGATATACCAATCTTTCAAAAGAGGATTTTGGGAGTGACTTTGTGAATAAATCTGCCAGATTATCACTTGAGCGAATCTGTTGGACATCAATTGTCCCTTGATTTTGAAGATCATGAGTGAAGAAGAATTTGGGAGAAATATGCTCTGTTCTATCGCCTTTCCCTTAAGTTGAGCAATGCATGCTGTATTATCTTTAAACAGGATAGTTGGAGCTATCTTATGATCAATCAGTCCACATAATAACAGAATATATTGGATTAGACTCCTGAGCTAAAAACACTCGCGACTAGCTTCATGTATCGCTAGTATTTCAGCATGAATAGAGGAGGTTGCTGCTATCGTCTGTTTTGTGGACCTCCATGATATAGTTATATCACCATATATGAACAGGTATCCTGTTTGAGATCTCCTTTTATGTAGATCAGACAAGTATCCAGCATCTGCATAGCCAACTAATTGTGACTTGGATCCATATGGGTAAAACAATCCCACATCAACCGTCCCATGAAGATATCGAAAGATTTGTTTGATTCCATTCCAATGTCTTCTGGTTGGAGAGGAACTATACCTTACTAGTAAATTCACAACAAATGATATATCGGGTCGTGTATTATTAGCAAGATACATTAACGCTCCAATGGCACTAAGATATGGTACTTCAGGACCAAGGATATCTTCATTCTCTTCTTTAGGACGGAATTGATCTTTTTCCACATCCAAAGATCTTACGATCACTAGGGTACTTAATGGATGTGACTTATCCATATAAAATCTCTTCAAGATCTTTTCTATGTATGTTGTTTGATGAATAAAGATCCCATTTTTCATATGTTCGATCTGCAAGTCGAGACAAAATTTAGTCTTTCCAAGATCTTTTATCTCAAACTCTTCTTTTAGAGTTTTAATAATTGTTGGAATCTCTTCAAGAGTTCCAATGATATTTAAATCATCAACATACACAGCAATTATAATGAATCCTGATGCAGATTTCTTTATGAAAACACATGGGCAAATATCATCATTCTTGAATCCGTTTCTGGCCAGATACTCAGTAAGACGATTATACCACATTCGTCCAACTTGCTTCAGACCATATAAAGATCTTTGCAATTTGACTGAGTATAATCCCTGCAAATATCCATTGGATGGTTTAGATATATTCAGTCCTTCAGGGACTTTCATATAGATATCACGATCTAATGAGCCGTATGAGTAGGCTGTTACCACATCCATTAAATGCATATGTAGTTTATGATATGCAGATAAACTGACCAAATAACGTAATGTTATCGCATCCACTACAGGGGAATACGTTTCTTCATAATCTATATCGGGCCTTTGTGAAAAACCTTGTGCCACAAGCCGAGCTTTGTAGCGTACAATTTCATTTTTCTCATTTCGTTTTCTCACAAATACTCATCGGTATTCAACAGGTTTTACATCTTCTGGTGTACGGACTACAAGTCCAAAGACTTCATGTTTTGCAAGTGAGTCTAACTCACACTACAACATTTTTGGCCTAAGGTAACCCTTATTAGAAGCAACATTTAACAAAAGTTGCTTTAGATAGGTAAAGACAACATTTTTAACGAATTGTCTTTGAGTAAGGCAAAGATAACAAAATTTTCGGCCACCCATAAAAAGAGTTGTCTTTGATATCTAAAACAACATTTACAAAATGTTACAAAATAAAAACTTTAAGACAACATTTTTAAATAAAATACAACATTTTATAAGAATTGTAAAAAAATTGAACAAATAACATTTATAAAGAGTTGCCTAAAATTATTTATGGTTAAAAATTTTAGAGAGAAACTTTTAATCATATTCCCACCAATAAAATTTTTTCAATGAAAAAATAACTTAAACATAAAAAAACAGATGTGCTTCAGTAGTTCCACACTTCCACTTCCACTTCACGCCCACAAGAGCCCTAACATAGCCATTCTCCCCTGCAACAAAGCACACACCATGCCCTTTCTCCCCTCCTAACGGCGACAGCAGATCAGCAGCGTTCAATCGCTGTGCACTCCTCCACGTACGGCGACGACGCAGTGCTCTCCTCGACGGGTGATGGCGCGATGCTCTCTACAATCCCTAACATAGCCACTGTAACAACGCACCCTTTCTCCCCTTCCTAACGGCGACAGCAGCCTTCAATCGCGGTGCACTCCTCCAC
Organism: Arachis ipaensis; assembly: GCF_000816755.2. Classification (NCBI taxonomy): domain Eukaryota; kingdom Viridiplantae; phylum Streptophyta; class Magnoliopsida; order Fabales; family Fabaceae; genus Arachis; species Arachis ipaensis. Next base: position 132,791,687 of record NC_029788.2, on the reverse strand, counting down.
ATACGGCGACAGTGCGGTGCTATCTTCGACGAGCGACGGTGTGGTGCTCTCCACAAGCCCTAACATAGCCACTGCAACAACGCACCCTTTCTCCCCTTCCTAACGACGACAGCAGCGCTCAATCGCGGTGCACTCCTCTACGTACGGCGACAGCACGGTGCTCTCCTCGACGGGAGCGGTGCTCAATCGCAAGAAACCCCTATCCCTTCTCTTCTCCTTCTTATTCTTCCTCTATTCCTCTGTTTCCAGGTATTTGAGAAAAATGATTTTCATGTTCTTTGAATTAATTCATTACAGTTTACTTAGATTTTAATTTTTAGCTAGTAAATTATTTTGCAATTGTCTGATTTGATGTTCTGTGATGTGCTGTTCTCTGAAAAAACATGAGTTGCTGTTCTCTGAAAAAACTAAAATTCAGTATTTTAGTGTATGGCTCCTTCCAAACAATTTTGGATACTCACATGTGTTTCTAATAAGAAAGTGTTGCTTAAAAGAAGTAATAGCATGACAAAACTTGTAGCAATACTCTTGAAATTATTTTGTTTTCCTTTCGAGCTGCTTTTTCTTTATGATTATGCCGGCAAAACTGAGATCTTGTTAGCAAAATATATATTCCCTCTCAAAACAGAGACTTATAATTCATCTCTTTGGAAAAATGAACTACTTATTCAGTAATTTTCTCAGTTTATTTGCCATGATTTTTGTGATAGATAAGGTGGACCCTCCGTTTGCAGTGCTGTCATAGGAGCCACGGGTGAGCTCACAAGAGGGAAGATTTTTGCGGCTATATTCGCTCTCTACTACAGTGGCTTCCTTTTTCATGTACACTTTTTCTTTCATTCCTGTCTTTAACAAGCTTTGTTCTTTTCCCTTGTAATGGATAGTCTAAAATTCAGTTATGTACTGGTTGCAGACCATCATAATCATTGCTTGCCATGACTTGGGATCCCCCTTTCAGTTATTTCTCCTTTTCAACAGCAATTTTAGACATCACCTTTTTACATGGAAAGCCAGATATACAATGGAATATTCTCAAAAAGTGAAACTCTTGATGAAGCTGATCTTTGCTCTTATATGGACTATTGTTCTTCCTGTTTGCTATGCTAATTCAAGAAGAAAATATACTTGTTATTCTACTAAGTATGGAACCTTGGTTGAGAAATGGTGCTTTACATCCTATATGGTTGCGGCAGCCATATACTTAACAAGTAATGCAGTTAATGTTGTGTTATATCTTGTCCCTGCCTTCTCCAAGTATATAGAGGTCTCTAATAACAAGATATGCAAAGTTTTATCTTGGTGGACTCAGGTACCAAGATTAGACTATTGCTTTAACTTGTTGATTACTTGGACGTGCTATTATTGTTCTATGCCAATTCCAAGGCATAATCTTAGTGATATAACTATGCTTTCTGTTTTATCCTGTAGGATTGGATCTGTTTGATGTTTTTCATTTTCCAAAAATGTTTGATACACTGATTTATATTTGTATGTAATATTCATTTCTGGTTTTAAATGTTTGAATCTGAGTGTCACATTTATTTATCATGTACACCCTCCAAATGAGAAATTTAGATTCTCAAACATATTATTGCTGATGTTTTGACTATATTTTTTTGTCAATTTAGATTTCACTGCAGTTTGCCTTTTATATCAATTAATTTTCAGTTTCTTTGTCTTGAGTTAGGTTCATGAGTATGCGATACTTCTAAATCTGGGCTCCCTTCAAGCAATATCAATGAAAGATTGTGTACTTATATTTGAATATAATTGGTAATGTCTTAATTCCAAATTAATACATTATGGTTACATCACTGTCATCATTTCATGGATAAAGTTATTTGAGTGGACTAAAGCCAAACTTCTGCCTCTGTTGATATTTATTAGTAAAGGAGGGCAAGCTTTTCTGGAGTCATTGTTGCCCAGGTTGAACCCCAAGAACAGTAACGGAGGGCTATCAATGCCATTTGAACTCGAGGTTTGTCTGAAATTTACTACTTTCATTTAACATACTTACATACATAGTACTGATTACTGAATAGGATAAGGAAATACACCAAAACTGAATAGTTGGAGAAATTTTAGAATTATAGCTCAGTAGATCTTTATGGCCATAGTTTTTGAAAAGGTAACAATAAGTTTCGTACTATTGTGGATGTTTGTGTACACAAAGTATACAGATAGGAGAACCTAACCATTTCTTGGCTCTTTAGCAGTGAGTGTCTCTCCTAAGAGTTTTCTTTTGATTTCTTTTATGTTACTGAGGCATCCATTTGTGGTGACACTGTAAACAAGCGGCTGTGAACTGCCATCCATTAAACTATTAGACAAATCACATACATGGAGCCTTTCCCACTAAACTCTAAACAATTTACACCCCACTACAAAATAGATGAAAATCCTCTATTTCATATCCTATAATCTTCGAGGATTTCTTAGTTTCTTTTTCAGAGGGATATTTAATAAATGTATTCATATTTTTCTCAAACATGTTAATATTTTAAGAATTTGGACCAATCTCCATCGACTCATATACCAAATCATGATTAGGTATAGCTAAATTGTTGTAACACTTGAGTATACTTGTTATTGTTAAACTGATGTTTTGACTATATTTTTTTTTTGTCGATTTAGATTTGGCTACAACTTGCTTATAGTTGGATGAGGTTTTCTGAAGAGATAAAGGAGATTCTTGGCACAATAGTAAAGCACAAAGTCCTTTTGGTTTCAAATGAAAAAATTAATTTTTTTTTGTTCAAGTTCATCATGAGAAAAACATGTATTTTATTTGCTTATGTTTAATTTTTATTTGACTTGGTAACTTAGCAAGTATATGTTAATTGATACTTGGAACACCTTTCTATATACATGCAATATATATTATTAGCCTATTCTCCCTATATTGAATAAATTGAATTTAAATTTTTAAATATTATTAGTGTGTGCTATATATCCTTCAATTGTCATTAACAAAGGTAAAAAATATATTGCTTTAGATATAAAAAAAAAAGAGAATCTAAGAAAAACTCAATAAAGTGTTGCTTTAGGTATTAGAAAAAGACAACTGCAAATAAACTTAGATAAGTGTTGCTTTAGGTCTATGAAAAAGGCAACTTAAAAAATTTGGATAAGTGTTGCTTTATGTATACGAAGAAGGCAATTTAAAAAAACCTGGACAAGTGTTGCTTTAAGTATATGAAAAGGCAACATAAAAAAACCTGGACAAGTGTTGCTTTATGTTTTAGAAAATACAACTTGTAAAATGTGTTGCCATAAAATTTTGTCTAAAGTGTTGTGTTTGGGTCCTCTAAGGCAACCCTCATGAGGAGTTGCTTTTTTTTGTAGAAAAGGCAACGCTTTTTGAAGGTTGCCATAAAAAGGGTTCCCTTTAATACACAAAAGCGTTGCCTTAGACCAAAGGTAACGGCCGTATAGCTAACCCCCCAAAAAGCATTGCGTTTTGTCGGAAAGTGTTGCTTTTGATCAAAGATAACACTTTTCCTTATTCTAGGCAACGTTTTTAAAGGGTTGCCTCAACCCGAATTTGTTGTAGTGGATCAGCCTTCATGTTTTCTTCCCATTTTGGCCAATCATTCCTTTGTCGACATTCTTCGACTGATCTTGACTCAAGATCCTTACTTTCATGCATGATATTTAATGCCACATTATATGCAAATATTTCATTGACAATTGTCCTATTTCGGTCTCATTTTTCTCCTGTAAAGACATAATTTATCGAGATCTCGTCATTTTCACAATTTTCAGGTACCTGAACGTCTTCTGACGTTAAAACTATATCAGAATTTTGGACAACTGCATGTGTCTCTACTATGTCTTTTTCAATAGGAATAGTATTTACCTCTTTTATTTTTCGAAAATTTTTGTCTTTGGAACCGACAGGCCTGCCTGGCGTGAATTTGCTTTAGTGGCTACTTGTCCTACTGGGACATCAATTCGAATTGGGGCATTTTTCACTGGTATATAAGATTTGGTTATCCTCTTTGTATCGAAAAATGCATCAGACAATTCATTTGCTATTCTTTGCAAATGTATAATCTTTTGAACTTCTAGTTCACATTGACTTGATCGAGGATCTAAATGCATCAAAGATTATGCTTTCCAATTAAGTTCCTTTTCAGTAAGCTTATTCTCTCCCCCTAATATTGGAAATTTTGATTCATCAAAATGACAATCCGCAAACCGGGCTTTAAATACATCTCAAGTTTGTATCACGAGATACCTCACTATAGAGGGAGAATCATATCCAATATATATCCCCAATTTTCTTTGGGGTCCCATTTTGGTGCGATTAGGTGGTGCAATGGGAACATATATCGCACACCCGAATATTCTTAAATGGAAAACATTTGGCTGCTGGCCAAAAGCTAATTGCATAGGAGAGAATTGATGATAACTCGTTGGCCTCAAACGAATAAGTGCTGCGGCATGTAAAATAGCATGTCCCCAAACCGATGTTGAGAGATTTGTTCTCATAAGTAAGGGTCTAGCAATTAATTGGAGGCGTTTAATAAGTGATTCTGCTAACCCATTTTGTGTGCGAACATAAACTACTGGATATTCAACGCTTATTCCATAATCATACAGTAAACATCAAAAGTTTGAGAAGTAAATTCACCAGCATTATCAAAACGAATTGCAGAGAATCGAAGTGTGTGCGAGAGTGGTTTTTCATTTGGTACTGTTTTCTAATCAAATCAAAATTTCTACAAGCCCCTCAAATTTTACCTAAATGCTCTCTATGTTAGGACAGGTTCCTTATGCTTTGTCCTGGTCATAGGGCCTAACTAATTGTTAGTTAGAACTAATATTGTTTAAGTTAATAAATTTGTAATAGTTCTTACCAATGAGCTATAACTTAAAAGGTGGAAATTTAAGTGTAATTCACGTGAAGTTGATAGTTGAAAATCAGTAAATAAAAATTTAGTCAAATCATCTAACAACTCTCAATTATTTTACATAAAGTCGACTACACTTAAATGACATAATTTTTCTCTTTTTTCATACCCACTTAAAGATTACAGGTTTGAGTTTCATTTCTAATTATAAATGATAAATTACATGTTATTTTAGAAAAAAATTGAGTAAAATTTATCTTTATATATTATTTATTAAATACTTGTGATGAGTTTGGAAAACTCTATTTTTAATTAAGTGATGATCAAACATTATTAATAAAATCAGTTGCAAAAATTATTGATATTAAATTAAAATGATTAAAGTAATTTTTGCAATGCAGGTTTAGTTTGGGCAAAAAATGAAAATCTGGTGCAAGCCCAAATGTGCTTATAAGAATTTCAGCTTTGATGTTGAATTATTGTGGCTGAAATAATATGTTGTTACTTGGACCAGATTGGGTTATTATTGCTAAAAGCCCAAATACATGCTTTCCTATATGCTCAATGCATGATCCAAATTTCATCAGGAAAGCAAATGTTATTATTGGGCCAGAATTAATTGTTGTTGTTGCAACTAAGCCCAATTCTATATTTGATAAAAGTTCCTCATGCATGATCCGAAATAAATGAAGAAAGAAAGCAAAATTGCTTCCAACGGATCCAAGAATTCAAACATGTGATGGATTCCAAAACTCATTCAATTGCCATTTATTGCATGGGAACTATGAGAGAGAATTTGACAAGTTGACATGATGGGGTTTAGCATTGCTACCCGCTACTCCACCTAAGGGAAGTAAAAGCAATTCACTTTAATTAATTTACTCAGATACACTCAATTGCTTTTATTCATACTTTCTTCTCTCTCGTTTCTTTTTCTTCTTCGGTTATTACACAGGAAACAATGGATGCCATGGAAGCTACATTGAGCTACCGAAGTGAAGAAAGAGCAAGATACAAGACCATCACAATGATGGCAAGAAAACATACTAAAATAAAAAAGAGCTGTGGCTAAGCTTTTTTATCACATATGGTAAGATATGGTGATGTTATCTTAGCCTCTCCATACCAAAAATGGAGGATGAAGATTCGGCCAGCAAGGGAGATTCTTGAAGCATGGCTTGTCTTTGATTCTGCTCAACCACCACAGGAAGTAGCTAGAGTGGCGAAGTGATGGTTGAGGCAGAGATGGAAGCAGATGAAGTCATCATCATCATGAAGCATCAAGGGCCAGAAATCCATCTTAGAGAGCAAACCAAGGATGGAGAGCTCGGATTGATGAAGAGTGATGATCAAGAAAGGACTAGAGGTAATTGCATGTTGGGTCTTGCATGGTTATCTCTTCTTTCTCTATGTGGCCGAACCGGTTATGTTTGTTGAAGGAGGAAGAAGTTGGTTTGGGTGTTGGCTTCAAGTGTGGAGGCTTCCCTCTTCTTTAAAAAGAGAGAACAGCCACTGATTGAGGCAAGGAGAAAAATTTGAGAGTGCAAGGCACAGTGTTCTCAGAACTACCTGAGCTAACAGTTTGCTCTTCTCCTTCAATGTATTATGTTTAAGTATTTTTCTGTTTAATTTTGTCATGTCTTGAGTCTCATGGAAAAAGGCAAACAGTGAGGTTTGTATGAAAAAGCCATAGAGCGGAAAAAGGCAGAGAGTGCAAAATTAAAAGAAAAAGTCATAGATGTCTTAGAGTTCCTTTGTTCATCTATGTTGTGTTTCATGATTCTGTGAGAATCCCCTTGTAAGTTGGATTAGCACTTTACAGGTTGTAATCAGATTGATTATAGTGAAATTCCATCACTTTTGTGATGTAGGCTGCACTGCACTTAGCGGCGGAACCAGGATATATCTGGGTGTAATTTTTCTCTCTTCTCTACTCCATTTCTGTATCTACTGCACAGGAGCAAAAACCAGAAATATCTCGTGCCAAGTGACGAGACAAAACGAAAAGTCTCGTGACTAGGGACGAGACAAAAGAAAAAGTCTCGTGTCCAGTAACGAGATAAAAAGACAAAAAGTTTCTTGAATTGGTCTCACAAGTCAACAAGGGTTATCAAGCAAAAAAGGGCTAAGATTCAACCCCCTTCTCTTAGCCACTGAAACCATCAACTTGATAGTGGACAAATTCAAATATTGGAGTGAACTAGCTATAGAAATCTCTGTGATTGGATTATTAATAACTTCTATCTATTGTATGTATAATTTATTTGTAAATAATTTAAATATGAAAAAGTATGAGGAGCCAATAGAATTTTGTACAATGTTAAATAAAGGGTAAAAATATTATCTTAGATTATTATATTATTTTTTAAATCAAATTATTTCTTTTTTTACATAATTAATTTTAAACACTATAATTCATTTCAATTCAATTAATTTCAAATCAAACTAAATCAATTACAAAAATAGTTTTTTTTTTCCAAACACATCTTATACTTTTTCTCAAAATAATCTCTCGAATATACTCAAAAAGAGTAAGTATCGTTTTTGTCCCCAACGTTTGAGATAAGTTTTAAAGTTATCCCTAACGTTTGAATCGTTCTATTTAAGTCCCTAACGTTTCAAAATTGACTCAATATTGTCCTGTCGTTAGGAATCTGTTAACGGAATTGATAACGGGACAAAATTGAGACAATTTTGAAACGTTAATGACTTAAATAGGACGAAAACGTTGGAGACAAAAACGATACATAGAAATAAATTTTAATTTTATCCTTTACTAATATTAATCTTTTGCGGTTCATAGTTATTCAATTATTTTTTAATCACATTTAAGTAAATTACACTTAATCACATTATTTTGATTCTAAATAAATTTATTTTTTTTTATAATTTTACTGTTAAAGATTTTTACTCATTATAAAATATTTATAAAATGACTAGAATCACATTACTTTATTGTATATGTATCATTTTTTTCACAAGTTTATGTACTAATCATTTTATAAATATTTTATGATGAGTAAAAATTTTTAAAAGTAAAACTATAAAAAAAAATAAATTTATTCAGAATAAAATTAATGTGATTAAGTGTAATTTAGTTGAATATGATTATAAAATAATTCAATAACTATGTACGGTAAAAAATTGATTATTGAAAGATAAAATTTAAATTTATTTTTATGTATCGTTTTTATCTCCAACGTGTTCGTCCTATTTAAGTTCCTAACGTTTCAAAATCGTCTCATGGTGATAATGACTACACCAATAAATTGATTGATGCATATATATATATATATATATTCCGTTAACAACTGAAAAAATATTTAAAAAAGAAGAAAGAAAGAAAAGCATAGATGAGATAGAACTGTAAAATAAAAATAAAGGAAATGTTACGTAATATACATGTTAGGATTCCTAACTAACTGCTGTTAAATTTTTGTATTTAGAATATACAGTTACATATAGCAACTAATCATCTGAATAATTTAGTGCTAGTTGGACTAATTAGGAGAAGTTGGTTACAGACTTGTGATTATGAGTGACTAGTCACAAGCTACTATCTATTGTATATAAAGACCTGAAACCTCATGTGTAAGATGAGTTCTACCATTCAATGCATACTCTTTTATACTTTCTTCTGTCTCTAAGACCAAAAAGGAAGAAATAATTTTTCTGTAAAGAAAAAGAAAACAAGATAATGCATACTTTTTAGATGACTTTAGTACACGAAAAAAAAAAGAAAAACAAATAAAGGTGAACAGCAAAAAATGTGGCCTCATAGACAAACAATTATTGCTATTCGAAAATGCTTCCGTTCGACCCCAAAAACAAAATTGTGTTAATAAGATATATTCATTATTATTGTTAATTAAATACATTTAAAGTAAAAAAATATTATTATTTTTGATATAATGTTTGAATAATATTGTTAAAAAAAGAATAATATTATAAACAAAAAACTTAGTTGTGATTATTTTAAACCACATAAAGTGTTTTTATAACCTGTTTAAAGAAGAATAAAGAATGACGTAGTGATGAGAAAATTTCTTGCCAAGCTTATTAGCAAAGGAAAAATGCTATTTATGATAAAACTAGTTTTTAGTTAGATATATTTTAAATATAAAGATGACAAAGGTAAATTAGTGCAAAATGAATGAGATTTACAATGTTATTGATAATAAAAAAATTAATATTAACTAATTAGAAATTAATTTTCTATACCTATTAATAAATTATAAGTCAATACTTTTTGTCTTTTGCAAATAGCATTTTTATGAGTTAAAAGTTTGGACTGAGTTGTTCATCATAGGTTTCTTTTATACATGTGTGTGATTGAGCATCGACGGATTAGTGAACAAGCAATAAGTTGTTTATTTGGTCATCATATATGGCATACCTGAAATCAAGATCCAAAAATGGGATTATTAGTAATTTGTGTATGGTTGTGGTGTGCATCATGTGTTGTGTGGAGTCCAACGATGATGAAGGTGCATACATGTTCAAGCTTATGAATGCACTCAAACCCCCTGCTTGGTCCAACACCACCCACATGTGCCTGTGGAGAGGCGTGACTTGCAACGATCAAAGTGGAAGGATTGAAGTGATCGATCTCAGATCAATGTCGCTGACGGGAACAGTTCCTGCAGGCCTCAACGACTCCCTCTCCCAACTCATATACCTCTATCTCTTCAACAATAATCTGAGTGGGCCTGTTCCCTCTCTCGCCAACCTCTCCTTCCTCCTATACGTGCACCTCGGCTACAACAACTTCACCTCCATCCCTCATGGCTGCTTCCAAGGTCTTACTAGTTTGCAGCGGTTGAGCTTGAATAACAATACCAACCTCCCACCATGGAACTTTCCTACCGATTTGACTGCTCGCTCCTCTCAACTCCGTCTCCTCGACCTGTCTTCTACAAATCTCATGGGCTCCTTACCACCAAACATATCCCATTCCTTCCCAGTTATGGAGAATCTTTATCTTTCTAACAACAACCTCTCCTCCATCCCTGAGGGTTGCTTCCACAACCTAACCACCCGTTTGTATGTCCTCTCTTTGGCCAACAACACCAACCTCCCACCATGGACCTTCCCCCTCGATTTGACTCATTCCTCATTGCAACTCTCCTTTCTCAACCTCCAGGCTACAAATCTCATGGGATCCCTACCAAACTTTTCTCATTTCTTCCCCAACTTAACAAGAGTTTCTCTCTCCAACAACAACCTTACCTCCATCCCCCAAGGTTGCTTCCAGGGTCTACCCAGTTTGGTGAGTCTCAACTTGGGAAACAACACCAACCTTGCACCATGGACCTTCCCCAACTTGACTCACTCCACACAACTGAAAGACCTCAATCTTACTGCTACAAATGTCATGGGCTCTCTACCAGAAATATTTGACTCCTTGCCAAGTTTGGAGACTCTTCTTCTTTCCAACAACAACCTCAGCGGTGTCTTGCCAGAGTCTTTCGGAGGGACCAAGATTGCCACCTTGCATCTCAATAACCAGAAGGGTAACGGGTTTTCGGGTCCGATTGATATCCTTTCAAACATGCTTGACTTATCTCAAGTGTGGCTTCAAGGGAACTCGTTTACAGGACCTATTCCTGACATGTCTCGTTGCACTGCTTTACAAGATTTACAACTTGGTCACAATCAATTAACAGGTGTGGTTCCAGATTCTCTCATCGCTCTTCAAAATTTGGAATATCTTTATTTGGGCTATAACTTTTTGCAAGGTCCCCTACCAAATCTTACCTTCAGTAATTTTGATAGTATGGAGAATCTTGGTGTTAACACCACAAATGGCTTTTGTCACAAAGATCCAGGACCTTGTGATCAAAAAGTGACCATTTTGCTTCAAATTGCTGCGAAATTCAAGTATCCAATTATGTTGGCACGTTCATGGAGAGAAAATAATGCCTGTAAAAACTGGAGTTTCATTACATGCGATGACAAAAATAAGATCAGAATGGTGAATTTATCAAATCTGAAATTGACGGGCACAATCTCACCTGCATTCGCCAATTTAATAGATTTGCGGGAATTGTATTTGGATGGGAATAATTTGACGGGTGAAATACCTGAAGGATTGACAACATTGCCTGAACTTGAAGTTGTGAATGTCTCTAACAACCATCTTACTGGAAATATTCCCAAATTCTCACCAAAGGTCAACTTTATTGCCATAGACAATGATTTTCCTAATGCTTCCTACCATAGAATCTCAACTCCTTTGATTACAGGTACTTCCACCTACCTTTGCATGTAGCATATAAGAATCTTTTAGTGAAATGTTTTAATTTCAAATTATCGTTTTTAGTTATTTAATTTAATAAAAAAACAATACTACAAATTATCTTTTACAAATTTGCAAATCAAACCATATTTAACGGTTACTAAGCTAGTTCCTTTTTTCTATTTTAGTAGCATTAGCTTTATTGATTTTCCATGGTTTTTAACTTTGTTTCTGTTGTCATGTGTCTAACTTGATATTTCGATATTTTGTTCTCAAATTTCATATTAGTATTCTGTCCATCTTCAAAATTTTATTTAGAAAACAATAAAAAAAGAGATGGTCTCGTTAGTTACCGAGATAATAAAAAATAATATTAAATTAAATTGTTTAATTTTATAATTTTAAAATTTAAAAAACAAAAACAAAAACACATTTAATTATTTATCTATACTAAAAAAAATTATTTCAATCTTATTAACAACTTTCATAAACTTTAATCATTCATTCATACCAAAAAAATAAATAAATTTAAAAAATACAAAAAAAATATCACTTTGTTCTTTCTTTTCCTAGGTTTCTCCCAGAACCTTCGTATCTCTTCTCTGTCTCCCTCTCTTCTCTTCGCACTCTCTCTTCTCTCCAGTAAAGAAGACGAAGAAGCTTCCTCCACGGCGCCCTGTCACCACAGCATTCGTTGCGCGCCTCATCCGGCTGAGGAGAACGTTGTCGTGTCAGAGGGCGTCGCCGTCTTCCTCGTTCATCATCACCGTCGTGAGCCTCTCCCTTCCGGTAACATCCTCTCTGTAAGAAAGACTTTGACTTCAGAATTTGTGGCATGCTTGTGTTGGCCCTCTTGTCTCTTTACAAATAATAGAATTTGTGGCATGCTTGTTAACTAGTGCTGGAGTTATTATAATACTTGTTTTGGTTATTTATAACCGCAAGAGGTGCCTTCATTTAATCCATCGAGTTATCTTCAAGACAACATACAATGACCACAACATCGAGGATTTTATAAAAAGTTATGATTTTTTGGCACCAAAGCGATCTAGTTATTCCGAAGTGAAAAGAATGACAAATTCATTTCGTGATAAACTAGGACAAGGTGGATATGGTACTGTATACAAAGCAAGTTTAACTGATGATCGTCAAGTTGCGGTAAAGATATTAAGTGAATCTAAGGGAAGTGGGGAAGAATTCATAAATGAAGTTGCTAGTATTAGTAGGACATCTCATGTGAATATTGTCTCACTTTTAGGATTTTGTTATGATCAAGGCAAAAGAGCACTCATTTATGAATTCATGCCTAATGGTTCTCTAGATAAATACATCTACAAAGCAAAATCTGCCGAAGCTTTTCGTAGTTTGGATTGGAGTGTTTTATACAACATTGCAATTGGTATTGCTCAAGGGTTAGAATACTTGCATCAAGGATGCACAACAAAAATTTTGCATCTTGATATAAAACCTGAAAACATTCTTCTAGATGAACACTTTTGTCCAAAAATCTCAGATTTTGGATTAGCTCGAATCTGTCAAAAGAAAGAGAGTAATGTATCTATTTTAGGCACAAGAGGAACTCCAGGTTACATTGCACCAGAAATATTTAGTCGAGCATACGGTAGAATTTCTGATAAATCTGATGTATATAGTTATGGTATGTTGATTCTTGAGATGTTTGGAAAAAGAAAAAATTTCAACAATAAAGAATCACATCGCAGTGAAATGTATTTTCCTGATTGGATATATGAAGATCTTGATCAAGATAATATTCTTGGTAGACACTCTGATATTTCAGATGAAGATAATGATATGATAAAGAAGATTATATTAGTAAGTTTGTGGTGTATTCAACCAAATCCATCACATAGGCCATCAATGAGTAAAGTTGTGGAGATGTTGCATGGAGAACTTGAGTCCGTGCCATTTCCTCCAAAGCCTGTGTTGTATTCTCCTGAAAGGTCTCAGTTAGAAATGTTAGATACATCTTCTAGTAGCAAGCATGAGACAATTTTAACAACCACAGAGGAAAGTAGTTCCATACATGAGATCAATAAAAATGTCTCATGTTAATATGATTGTAAAATATCTTGTACCTTTTTTGTATTTGAGTGCAGGTAAACATGTTTAATGTTGTTCTCATATAGACCTATAATATATATGTTGATGATTTATATTAAGGTGATTCTGAGTGACTAAAACTAAATTCATGCATGAGATAAAGCATTATTAGTTGTTGCTTCTGAAGTGTCTAAATATAACAAAAATGAAATCCTATCCTATTGAAGAAGCAATTAATTTAAAACAGCTACATGCCTCTGTCCTATTAAATCAAAGTTCATTGATTAAAGTTTGCTATTATCAAGCAAACAAGAAAGATCAAAAGGGTTGTTGTATTAAGATGAGAAATATTATTATACAAAATTTAGATCAAGAAAAAATATACCTGATCACTACCTCTTATATGAAGATATAGTAAATGATACATTGTTAGTTGTAGTACATTTGATCGATTTGCCCCAGTAAAATAGGTTTGACCACAAGATCCTTCTTAATTTTAGAAGCAATGAAATTTTTCTACAAGGAAGGACTCGAGTATGGAGAAGTTGAGTGATGCACTTTATCACTTTTCTTTTAGGCTCAATAATTTCTATAGAACTGTATGCTGATAGGACTTTGATTAATGTTTGATCAGCTCTCAAATTTTTAATTAATTTAGATGAGCCATATCATAAGGAGAAAAAAGATGACAATAATACATATATCATTTCTGCAAAGGAAACTATGGTCTATGGCTAAATGAGTCTCCAAGGTCTAATACAGTTGCTGCCAGAGATGATAAGTTTATCATTAGAAAGCATTATCTTTTTAAATTTAAAGTCCTTTAACTGTGTTGAAAATATTTATTGTTTTTTTTTTAATTTGAAATCATTTATTCTATTTTCTGTAATTTCAAATTCAAGTAATTCAACCAATTTGCATAACAACTACTATCTAATTTTGGCAATGACGATGAATTCAGATCTAACAATGATGTTAAAATAAAATAAAAGCCATGAGAGGGAGCGAGCGTTAATAAACATAAACCATTAAAGGCAAGAAGATTTGGAGAAGGAGGGTTTAGTTATTAATATTCTAACAAATTATATAATGAGTTATTTTAAACCGTAAGTTAATTACAAATTATTTTTATTATAGTTAAAATATTAATTTTGGTTAAATTTAAACAACTCAAATTATTAGTATAGTTAGTAATTATATATATGGTGTTTGCTACGGTACGATCATAAATTCATACGTACCGATACGTTTAATATATGGACAAATAACAATAAGTCTTTTTGTTTTCTTTCAACTCTCTCTCTCCTCTCTTTTACAAAATTATCTCATCTCTAAATTTATTTTATTTAATTAGAAAAGGAAAAATAAATGTTTAAAATTGACCGGGGGATAGGTGTATACTATACTTGAGCAGAGGGTCTTTGACATGTAAAGCTATCATTTGTATATTTTATTCACGACACCTAAAAGATATGAATTATTGAATGGTGATAAACGTTTATGAACAAATATTAAGATGTTAATATGAATGTATTTTACATAATTAATTAATTCAGATGAGAAAGCAATGATGAAAGCACACAGTCAATTATGTTAAAAAAATCACGGATAAATCAAATAAGAATTTTAAAATGTATCGATATCCTGATGTTTTAATGATTTTTAATCATTGATCTTAATTATAAAAAATATATATCATTATATAATTAAGATGCTGGCTTTTCATTGTATTTTCTCTGTTTTTCTTTATGCAGAGTGTAAAGTAAAAAAAGAACCTTGTTAATTATGTGGTTATAGTTCAATTCCTTTTTTATTTTATTAAATAGAAAAGAAAAATTTGTTCCTAGATCGCCCTTTTGAATTGGCTTCTTGCCAGCCCTCATCTGATGATGTCTCCTCCTGGTGAATAGATTCACTTGACACTGGTGGACTATACATAGGGACATTATTGCCATTTTCGTTCATAACTTCATAATCCACCATGCCAGATCTTTCTTTTGTTTTGTTTTCTGCCGTACCAGTAGCATATTCCAAGCCATTATAGACAACACCCACATTGCTTGGTGCATCTTCACGTTGAAGGTTTTGTTCACTTATTGGTAGAAGTATCTAAAAGATTAGAGATATAAACGACAACTTGCATAATGAGGCAATACAATAGAAAATTTTACAAAACAAAGGTAGCAGCAGTTTATAATAATAAAGCAATTAATGTCAAATATATAAGGTAACACCATGTAAAAATTTGGCAGAGAACCTTCCCACGCTGCTGTTTTCTCTGAGCTTGTTCATTTCCATTAGAATCAAGCTCGGGACTTATAAAATCCAGAAGATCTGACACACTGCATTAAAAGAGTCACAGTTTTTTGGTGCCCTGAATACAACAATCAACAGAAATTCTTCATGGCATAGGCATCTAAACCATTTTGAAGAGGAGAGTCATTGTAACCTACTTCAAAGCGAGCTCGTATTGGTGCATACGATAGTAAAAGACAGAAAGGTCCCCATAGCTTTTTATTGTGTCAGGATGATCAAGCCCAAGCTCTCCCTCTCATTTATATCAACCGCCTTTTGCTGATAGATTGTGGCCTAAATAAGCAAAACTCGAACAAGTTCATTGGCAACAATAATGATGGATAGACTCTACTTTCTACACTACATGAGAAGCAAATATAACAGAATCTTCACATGATTACCATAAGTTGCTTGGTAAAGAACCACATCTAAAAGATTATAGGCACTTGCAGTAATTCGATGATAGGTACATCAAACAGCCATCATCTTCACCAATGCCTGCAATTAAATAGACAAGTGTGTATAGAAAATAACAGATCATGCTTATGGCAGATAACAAACAAGATGATAATAGTCAAACCACAAGATGATAACCCAAAATAATGCTTTAAACTGCAAGTTCCAACATTAATTTGAGATGACCTAAAGCATAGCTGGTGCAAGAGAGGTAAATTTATTAAGCATAAGATGATGATAGTCAAATCACATTATTAGGTCATGATTAATAAAATTTATACAAGGCATAAATAGGTGGGAAGATAATTCATGGCAGCAACAATGCCAGGAATATTTTTCTGAACACAAATAAAAAAAAAAAGAAGCAAAAAACATATTTAGGAATGGCATTAAGCAAAAGAAGAACTCATGGCAAGATGGAGTGTTGGGAACAAACTGTGCCATTCCTCCAAACTCAAACTACACATACAAGTTTCAAACCAAGGATCAGATTGGCACCTTTTCCTACTTTCCATCAACTGCATTTCACAAAGCCGCTGGAGGATTTGGAGGACTCAATATCTATCACAGATCTGTCATCCCAATCCCTTATCCAAACCCTGCTAGTGATTTCACTTTGTTCATTGGTGATTGGTTCAAGACCAACCACAAGGTAATTAGCCAACCAGGATTATTACATTTTGCTCCATTCTTGATGAATCATAAAAAAATTGAATGTTAGTCTTCTTGATTGCAGACATTAAGGCAGACTTTGGATTAAAGCAAGAATTGACAAAATTAACAACAACGAATATAAAATCACAGAAATTAAAGTAAATCCCATTAATTACAGAAATCACTACAGTGCTATAATAATTAAAAGAAATCACAGAGGGGGAGTTACCGAAAGGGAGAGGCTGACGACGGTGATGAAGAACGAGAAAGACGGCGATGCTCTCTGGAACGAGGAAGACGGCGACGCTCTCTGACGCGACGACGTTCTACTCGGCTGGGTGAGGCGCGCGACGAATACTGCGGTGACCTTGGCAGGGCGCCGTGGAGGAAAAGAAGGAAGAGGATGGAGAAGGGAGCTGTCGAAGAAAATCTGGAGCCGAGTGTGAAGGAGAAGAGACATCAACCAATCAAAATTACAAAATAAACTTATTTTAGAGAGAGTAATCAATCCTAATGATTATAAAGAATACATCTTTCCAAAAATATAATGATTATTTTAATTATTTTAGAGAGAGTAATCAATCCTAATTTCGTCGGTAACCAAAAATATGTCTGTAATAAAGAATACATCTTTCCAAAAGCTTAATCATGTCATGATACCACTCATCCCAAAAGCTTCAATTGATGGTAAAAAGTAACACTAATGATTATATCTCTAATACTCCCTAATCCTCCATTGTATACATTATACAAATATTCTATTGATTTTTCATACTTTTCCTAAAAAAAAATATGATGGCATGAATGCTACTACCAAATGAAATAAAAGGCAACAGCAACTTATTAGCAGGTAGGGAATTAAATTAATTACTGATG
>NC_029788.2:132763893-132772067 GCF_000816755.2 Arachis ipaensis | reverse complement strand
ATAAATAATAAATAAAGAATAAATTACTCTCTATGACTTGTTTAATAATTATTTGAGGAATTCAATTGTATTATCATAATAAACATTAACCATCTAGTAACTTAGTTTTAAAAATCAAATCATTCAATCCTAATAAAACCATTTTTATAAATTACAAGAGATTTTTAAAAAGTCTAATTTTTTCTTCTTCCCAAATCACTCAATTATTTATTAATCGATTCTAGACAAAAAAAAATAAAAAAATAAAAGCTAAAATATATATATATATAAAAAAAATCCAAACACAGGATGAAAGAATTAGAGATAATTTATCTAAAATCTAATTGCAACTTGTTTCCTGTTCCAATGAAGTAGAAACCAAGTAATTCGTCCACTAAAATCAAAGAACATGTGATCATTTAATTTTTTTTGTCAAGTATCACAACACTACACAATAATTTCTCAAATCCATTTTAAATGAATCCATGGTAGTCTCAATTGTTTTCCTTGTTCCTTTTCATGCATTCATCATGTTTAATTTATTTTTGTTTAGTGATTCTTAGGAACCAACGCCACTACAGTTGACAAATTTTAAATTCATATATATATCCATTTGCCATTGGATAAGCTAATAAACATCAAACAACTGGTTAATTAATTCTTAATGGCAATTCAAATTCAATAAGTTATAAAGGACAACTTATTAGGATTGATTACTCTCTCTAAAATAATATATAATTTATTTTTTATGAAATTCATCGTATTATCAAACTAAAAGAAAAGTACTATAAACAAGCAAGTCAATATAATTCAAAACATAAACAAAGTGTATTGATCATCGACTATAATTCCTAGTATATTGTTCAACCATGCTAAAACTATCAGCTATAGTCTTCAGTGTCATCTTCATCTTCATCATCATCATAGTCCTCATCCGAAGACACTGAGGGTGGCGACGGTGGGTGGTAGTGGAACTGCACTTGAACTACTTGACGCTCTAACATTCTCATAATAACTAACATAAGTCTCATTCCATCTCTTCTGTTTCAGCTTTTCTTTTGGCCTTTCCAATTATCCGTTCCAACTTTTTTAACTTCTTTTGAGTCTTTTCCAAAGGAACCAAGCGTGTATCTAACAACTTACTAATACGCTCATCTGTTTGTTGAGTAACACGCTGAAAAAGCTCTTCATTGAGATTATGAATCTATTCTCGCAAATCAGGAACAGAATTTTAATTTCTAAGTGCTCTTTCAGATACAGAATTAGTAGAAGTGGTTTCAGACTTGATAGAGCTAGAAAAGAATGACCATTTTCTGTAAACTCGACTCTTCTTTTGCCCACTACATACTTCCTCCCAAATCAAGTTTTCATCAATTAGTGATAGCTCCATTCCCTATGCTTGAGTCTCGGCATGTTGGACTTGAACTTCTGCCAATTTTTTTATAAACTTCTCCTGTTGCACAATGATTATATCAATTATATAAATCAAATTTTAAACAATATAGTTTCAATATATAGTATACTTTTAATAACTATATATTCAATAGGGGAATGAAGTTGATTAGCTCTAATGTCTTGCATCTCCACAATACTTTCTAATACTCTGCCTATTTTTTATTCGGTCATTTTATTTTTAAGTAACAAATCTGAATATTTAATTTGAAATTACCATCCATCATAAATGAATAATCTAAGGGATATACATGTTATTTTATTTGTGTACATTTAATTATTTATGTACATTTATAAGGCCATAATGGGATTAATGGCGTTGATATAATGATAAACCATATTACATGGAAGTACAATGCTTGTTCCTCCAGTTTTCATATTCTAGACAAATTATTATAACCACCTTCATAAGTACATTATTGTGCATTATGTCCAATATTGAGACTCCAAATATAATTCTTGATGACCAAAATCACAAAAATGAACACTGCAGTAGGAATGCAATAGATTCCAACTGTTAGTGTTGCAAGTGTGAGGAGTGTTGAAATTAGTCCCACATCAAAGAAAGCAAGGAAGAGTGAGGAGTTTATAAGATGAGAGACCCATTAACTTGACACCTTAAGATTTTGAGTTGGATGTGGTGTCATCCTATCTTATGTTCTCTCACTTGATTCCTCCCCGAAATTTCTCCGGTAGTTAAGATCTCTCTACGGTTGGCCTACCCAACAAGTGGTATCAGACCCGATAAAGGTGGTTCGGACGGCGTGTCCCGCGGTATTTTGCGGCGAAATCTCCCCGATGGTTGAGAGCTCCCCACGGTTGGTCCAACACCAACCAACCCCAAATGCAATATTTGGTAGTAGCATAGTAGCATTCATGCCATCATGTCTTCCTTTATCTTCTTTATGACTTGAATACTTTTACTTTTACATGTCCTTCCAACTTTAATTTTATATATACTTTAAACACTTTAGAAAGCTGTGTATTCCACTAACACTTTGAATATATTTTTTAAAATAACTTTGGACATGTGTATGTCTTATTTCGCTCACTTCACATAATGCAAATGGTGGGACTGACATAGTAATTAGTGAGATATATATTCCATATTAATCAAGATTTTCTTTTTAAAAGTAACACACCCACCAAGAAACAAGAACATTGATATATATAGTAGTGATGTGATATTAATAACTGAATTATTGAAGGAATCCAATGAACGTTCTAACTTGCTTATTATCTCTTGTTGGAACTATAATCAACAGGAGAAGACGGTAGACACAAAGTCATGACATACAACACTTTCATTAATGAATATCCTAAAAATAACTATTAAAAAAATAAAATAAATGAAATTTTTTGCTGAAAACAAATTATTTTCTGAATAGAGATTAGAATAACTTAGGTTTCCAAGTTTTTTGTAGTATTCATTAGTAAATATATATGGATCGGAATAACTTTTTTATTTAAAAAAAATAGTTCTAACATCTAAGGTAATTCAAAGTCTCTAACAAACATACCGTAAAAAAAGTGGCCAATTAATAAACACGTATGATTGAATCATCGTGTGGGGTATGCATGCATGCATAGGTCAATGTATGCCCTAATAATTGATGAAAGTGTCTTTATTAAAGCACAAGAAAATAAAGCAATAATCCACACTACTTTAATTTTGGTGTAACTTGAGGCTCCGTTTGGTTGATGTATAGGATGAGACATAAACATTAAAGACATAGACATAAAATATTTGTGTTTGGTAAAAATAATGAATAAGACACAAATATTTAAAAAAGACTGAATTACCCTTCATTTAACCACAATTTTATCAACACCACTACATATCCATCACCTCAAACGCTACATATGTCATTACAATTAAATTTTTATTTCTTTTCGTATTTTTTTTCTTTTAATATCATTTCAAATTATCATTCAAATATTAAATATACAGTTTTTTTTTTAAAAAAAATAGAAAACCAAAGCCTAAAATTTATCAAAGATTAATTAAAATTTAAATAAATAAAAAGTTAAATGTATAATTTTTTTTGAAAAAAATGGGGAACAAATTTAGTTGTAAAATCTAAAAGAGAAAATAAAAGAAGAAATATTTGAAGAGATAAGAGGATAAATTTTGAAAATTTAAAAATTGAATAAAGGTAAAAGAGTAAAAAATTAGTGTCTCACAAGTTGTGTCTCAGTGTCTCATCAAATTGGAGGTACACAAATTTAGTGTCTCCGTGTCCATCCGTATCCTCCTGTGTCCATCAAAAATTTGTGTCTCACCAAACCAAACAACAGACATGTGTCACCGTGACACTACCTCGATTGAATGATTAATGGCCACTTTTGAAGAGTAGTAATGTCTGGGAGTGGATCTGCCGTGAAAAAAAAGACTAGATGTTGTTCAATGTGTAATCTAACTCTTCATTACTTTTTCTCTTCTATTTAATTTTGGTTCCACTCAGAGAATTAAAGGTGAAACATCACACTTTATTCTCTCAAGTGTTTTTTTCACTGGAGATGATCCATTTCCGTAATTAAGTGTTAAGTAGAAAACTTTATTAGGCTGAAACTTAATTATCCCAGCTATGCTAGACGTGTTCTTTGTTTATTGGCTGGGCATAGTCACCGCTAGTCAACTTAATATTACCAGAGATTTGAAGTTGGGTTGTTTGTTAAAATATGTATGTTATGTTGCTGCATGCTACATTATTGGTGCCTCAAACCTCAAATTAAATCGAATGGCTCCCAGAATAATATTAAAATCTGAAGTTGGTTTTACCAATTTTGCTATAGTCATCTTCTTCTTGTTCATCTTGTGCGTCCACTCCGATTTGCAAGAAGCTCGAGATCCAGAAGCTGGCTACTTGTGGAAGCTTCTGAAAGCTCTGAAGCCAGCTCCCTCCAACTGGTCCGAAGACACATATGTCTGCAATTGGAATGGCGTAGAGTGCAGTAAGGAGGGCAAAGTCTACGCTCTTAAACTCTCTTCAATGTCCCTCACCGGCACAATCCCTTCAGATCTCAACAACACCCTCACCCAACTCAACCATCTTCTTCTAGACAACAACTCTCTCTCGGGGCCTCTTCCCTCTCTCGCCGGCCTCTCCACGCTCACAGAGGTTCAACTCGACAACAACAACTTCACCTCCATCCCTCATCATTGCTTTCAGGGTCTTTCCAGTTTGGAAACCCTCACTCTAAGTAACAACATCAACCTCCCACCCTGGAGTTTCCCTCTTGATTTGCTTCAGTCTTCCTCCAAACTCCAAGGCCTCCGACTGGACGCTACAAATCTTATTGGCACCTTACCGGAAGACATATGCACTTCCTTCCCAAGCTTGTACTCTCTTTTCCTCTCTAACAACAAGCTCACTGGTCCCCTGCCTCATTTTTCCAATTGCACCAACTTGGGTTATCTGGATCTTCAAGATAACTTGTTAACTGGTTTAGTTCCACCTTCCTTGATGAATCTCTCCATGATTTCAGTCCATTTGGAGAGAAACTATTTTCAGGGTCCATTGCCTGTGTTTCAATCCTCTTTTACTGATGTCAACACCAGCAATAATGGGTTCTGTTTAGACCATGCAGGGCCTTGTGATAAGCAAGTCACCACTTTGCTTCAAATTGCTGCGGATTTTGGGTATCCTCTCTTGTTGGCGAGATCTTGGCGAGGAAACAATCCATGTCAAAACTGGAGTTTTGTTGTGTGCGTAGAGAACAAGATCAGAACCCTGAATTTGACCAAACAGAATTTGACAGGGACCATTTCTCCGGCATTTACAAACTTAACTGATTTGAGGGAGTTGTATCTCAGTGGAAATAATTTGAGCGGTCCAATACCAGAGAGCTTAACAGATCTACCTCAACTTAAGATTCTTGATGTTTCCAATAACAATCTGTCAGGGAACATACCCCATTTCTCACCTGATGTCACTCTCAATACTAAGGGTAATGTTCTGCTCATCAATGCTTCTCAGCCAACCACAGTTGCTCCATCTAAAGCTCCATTCTCACTTTCCTTGATTGCAGGTAAGTACAATCATTATTGCTATATACGATTATATTATCAGTTCAGTTATAGAATTAATAATTTTTTTCAGTGGTTTAGTCATAAATGAGTGATTTATGATATAGAATGCTATATATGTCATTATTTGCTGGTCCATGCATGTACATATAGATTTATTTAATTAGTGGGACATGCTTGAGATTTTTTTTCCCCTTCTTTTATGTATATACAGAGATTTCAAGATTTTTAAATTGTTTAAAAAATTAGACAAATATTATATAAATAATAATAAATTAATATGCATAATAGAGTACTAGAATGTATAGAAATCAAATGCATGAAACACTTTTCAAATTGGATTTCATCATGGTAACTCATCAGTTAAAGAATTTTTGTTGATCCTTTACTTTATTATTTAAATATCTAACTTGTAGAATCATTTTTAAAGTTTGACCAGCTCATCAATATAAACAGTCATGAGTGATTGATTTTTTGGTCCATGTTTCTTAAGAATTTTTCTCAAAGGATTATATTCAAATTATTGTTTGTAATTGATCTCCACTTTGTTCCTTGCATATATACGTACAGGCTTATCAGCAGCCAGTGTTGGAATTTTGGTAACATGTGCTGCGGTTATTTATAAAAGCAAGAGGTTACAGAAAATCCTGTTCAAGAAAACAATTGTTGATCACAATGTTGAGGATTTGATACAAAGTCATGGGTTTATGGTGCAAAAACGATATAGTTATTCACAGGTAAAAAAGATGACTAATTCATTTCGTGAGGAACTAGGAAAAGGAGCCTTTGGTGTCGTATACAAAGGAAGTTTAAGTGATGGTCGTCAAGTAGCAGTGAAGATATTAAAAGAGTGTAAAACTAATGGAGAAGAATTTATAAATGAGGTTGCAAGTATTAATAGAACATCCCATGTGAATATTGTCCCATTTTTAGGATTTTGTTATGAGCCAAATAAAAGAGCATTGATTTATGAATTCATGCCAAATGGTTCTTTAGATAAATTTATTGATGAAAGGGCATCGTTTAATGCAGTATGCAAATTGGATTGGAATATACTCTATCAAGTTATAATTGGTATTGCTCGTGGGATAGAATATTTACATTGGGGATGTAGCACCAAAATTTTACATCTTGATATTAAACCTCAAAATATTCTTTTGGATGAGGAATTTGTTCCTAAAATTGCTGATTTTGGACTAGCTAAAATATGCACAAAGAAAGAGAGCATCGTATCTTTACAGTGTGCAAGAGGAACTCCAGGATATATTGCACCTGAAGTATATAATCAAATGTATGGTGGAGTTTCTCGAATTTCTCACAAATCCGATGTGTATAGTTATGGAAAGTTGATTCTTGTAGTAGTCGGAGGAAAAAAGAATTATAATAGTAAAGATTCTCGTGCCAGTGAAACATTCTTTACAGATTGGATTTATAAGGAGCTCGAACAAGATAATCTTCCAGCAAAATGCTTGATGGACATAGAGGATGAAAATAATGATTTGGTAAAAAAGATTATTTTGGTAAGCATGTGGTGTATACAAAGAAATCCTTCGGACAGACCGTCCATAAAAAGAGTGATAGAAATGTTAGAAGGATCACTTGATTCTATCCCATTTCCTCCAAAGCCAATGTGGTATTCTCCCCAAGAATCAAAGTTACAATCTCCAGATATAGCTTATGACAATACACATAAAACAGATTCTTCAACTTCAATGCAGAATGATTCCATCAATCCAAATGAATCTGCCTAAGGTAACAAAATTTATGTAATTGTTGTGTAAGATATTTCTCATTATACTCTTGACACCACTCTTACATGGTATCTTTTTTTTTTTAAGTGGTATGTTTTGTGGAGCTATAAGAACTTGTTGACCTGAGAAAAGTGAAGTTTCTCATTGTGTTAGAGGCACCTGTAGTTGTACATGAGCTGTGTGGTTTGCTTGCTATAACTAAACAACTGAAGATTCAATGCCTTGCTATATGAGTTAATATTTTCTTTCTTTTTTTTTCTTCTTCTAGTTCTTATTAATTACTTCAACTACAAAAATTAAACCCCTGCCTCACTTTAAAATCTGTCACAAACAAAACTCTTTAATATAGTATATTTTAGTTGGATTTTACACATTGATTCTCAAATTTCTTCCTATAATACATAAAAAGAATATTACAATAATTTTGTTCTGTATATAAGTCAAGTAAACTATCTCAAACCGACAAAAAAAAAAAAAAAAATCATCCCAAACACTACGTTAGTGTGAGTCTCTAATATTGTCTCTTTCATGGAATACGTTTAACAATTGTATTGTATCTTACATACATTATGTCTCAAAAAAGTCCAAAAATAATATTCTAAGTCATTGTTGTCTTTTTCTCTATCTCTCTTTTTGTCTATCCTTCAATTTTTCTATGATGGCTACTCTGTTTGTTATGTAGAAATAATGTTTAATAATATTGATATTTTTTTTTTAAAAGTACTATGTTGAATATTTAAATTTCTATATACACGTATTACGTATATTCTATATATATAAGTCAAGCTAAATTTACAATACGTTTATGAGTCTCAATTACGATTCTTTTCTTTGAAATTTCGTGTCTTGTATTGTCTCTTTAATTTTGTTTAACTATCTTATCATTTTGCAAAGTTAAAATTTAATTTAAAAATATAAAAATTAATAAATTTTAAATATAAAAAATAAATTCAATAAAAATT
>NC_029788.2:132759638-132760958 GCF_000816755.2 Arachis ipaensis | reverse complement strand
TTACTCTCTGGTTGGAAAATTCACAGCATTTCTTGTCCTGCTCTTTATTGTTTGCACATTGATGATATAAAAAGTAAGCTAAGAAAACGAAAAGGAAACTAGCTTCAGCGATCTGCACATTTTGCACGTAAGCTTTTCTTTTTTCTGATCACCATCGATATAACTGGTTTTTCCTTAGCTTTACCATCAATGGAAGATACAACACATGCAATTGACCATTTCCCTGCACTAAAAATTAAAATTAAAAGAAAAAAGAATGGATAAGGGAAATCTTTGTGCACCAATTAGAAAATAAATTACCCTCCATCTTTTATACTTAATTATACCGATAATGCATATATTTTTGTGCTGCACGTTTATTTCTCTTTTGTTCCACATTTCCACCACAAACGTCCACAACAATAACGATGCATACTTTCATGATCAAAAAGGAAAAAAAAAAATTTCCCGTAAAATAAAACAAAGATGATAAATACAATGTGGTCCCAAAATGATAAATTGATAATGCATACTTTTGAGATGACTTTAGTAGGCGAAATACAATAAAATACAGGTCAGCCACGGCTAACAATGTGACCTTAAAGAATAATTAGAGCTAACAATGAATAAGATTATAAGACTGGCAAATGGACCAATTCAATATTTATTTAAGGGGACACTCTACTATACGATTAAAGTGGTATAAAGAGAGAAAATAAATTCTTTTTATAGTTATTTTTTATTATTTTAAGTGTAGATCCTACCTTTTTTAATTTCTCTTTCATCCCATAAAAGGAAAGATCTGTAAACTTACATCTTTACCGTATAATTCATCCTATTTAAGTTCTACCACCTAAGTATACACAATAAACGAGTTGACCTATTTAATTCTGATTTATTTAAGGGATTAAAATTTTTAATCGGATTATTTATGATCAATTCCATTAATTTATTGAATTGATTCGTTTATTATTTTTTTTAACGATACAAAAAGATAAATATGCCGTCCGGTTTAATTCATTATTTTTTCGAGTTAGCTAATTCGTTTAACCCAAAATTTAATTTTAGAGGCAAAATTGTTAGTCCAATGAATTTAGTAGCAATGAGTATTGGGTAATGGGTAGAGTAGGATGAAGTCGTTTAAACTCCACCCTAACCCTGCTCGCAAATTTAAATTTTCTATAAAACTCAACTCTATTCTATTTGTGAGTTGAGAATCTTTTAACTCTAACTCTATTTGCACTCTAAACTCAACTCTATTCTATTTGTGAGTTGAGAATCTCTTAACTCTAACTCTATTTGCACTCTAAAGTTCGCTATCCGATCTTACTGACTCTACCT
>NC_029788.2:132757205-132759426 GCF_000816755.2 Arachis ipaensis | reverse complement strand
CTATTTGGTTTTAGATTTTTTTATCGTTTAAATATAGGAAGATGAGAATGTGAATTAGTGCAAAATAATGAATGAGAATTACAATGTTATCTGATAATAATAATATTAATATATAAAAATTAAATCAATATTTTTTTTCTTTTGCAAATAGAATATTGTTAATTGAAGTTTGGAGTTGTTTCATTCATTATTATTATATGTGTTGGTGCTTAATGTGTGTGATTGAGCATCGACGTAGTGAAAGGTAACAAGTTGTTTGTTCATCATCTATGGCATACCTGAAATCAAGATGCAAAAATGGAAGTATTATTATTAGTTTGTGTATGATTGTGGTGTGCATGGGTTGTGTGGAGTCTATCGATAGTGATGGTGAAGGTGCATACATGTTGAAGCTGATGAATGCACTCAAACCCCCTGCCTGGTCCAACACCACCTACATGTGCCAGTGGAGAGGCGTGAGTTGCAACCATCAAAGTGGAAGGATTAAAGAGATCGAGCTCAGATCAATGTCTCTGACGGGAACAGTTCCTGCAGGCCTCAACGACTCCCTCTCCCAACTCACGGTACTCGATCTCTCCCACAATAATCTCAGTGGCCCTGTTCCCTCTCTCGCCAACCTCTCCTTCCTCCAACTAGTGTACCTCCACAACAACAACTTCACCTCCATCCCTCATGGTTGCTTCCATGGTCTTACTACTTTGCTGTCCTTGTGGTTGACCAACAACACCAACCTCCCACCGTGGAACTTTCCTACCGATTTGACTGCTCACTCCTCCCAACTCCGTTTCCTCCACCTCTCTTCTACGAATCTCATGGGCTCCTTACCAAACATATCCCATTCCTTCCCGAGTATGAGCCGGCTTGATCTCTCTAACAACAACCTCTCCTCCATCCCTGAGGGTTGCTTCCACAACCTAACCAGTTTGTATGTCCTCTCTTTGGCCAACAACACCAACCTCCCACCATGGACCTTCCCCCTCGATTTGACTCATTCCTCATTGCAACTCTCCTACCTCTACCTCGAGGCTACAAATCTCATGGGATCCCTACCAAACTTGTCTCATTTCTTCCCAGATTTGAACGAAGTTTCACTCTCTAACAACCACCTTAGCTTCATCCCCCAAGGTTGCTTCCAAGGTCTACCCGGTTTGGTGAGTCTCAACTTGGGAAACAACACCAACCTTACACCATGGACCTTCCCCAACTTGACTCACTCCACACAACTGAAAGACCTCAATCTTACTGCTACAAATGTCATGGGCTCTCTACCAGAAATATTTCACTCCTTGCCAAGTATGGAGACTGTTCTTCTTTCCAACAACAACCTCAGCGGTGTCTTGCCAGAGTCTTTCGGAGGGACCAAGATTGCCACCTTGCATCTCAATAACCAGAAGGGTAACGGGTTTTCGGGTCCGATTGATGTCCTTTCAAACATGCTCGACTTATCTCAAGTCTGGCTTCAAGGGAACTCGTTTACAGGACCTATTCCTGACATGTCTCATTGCGCTGCTTTACAAGATTTACAACTTGGTTACAATCAATTAACAGGGGTAGTTCCAGATTCTCTAACAACACTCGATTTGCTGCAACGTATTTCTTTGAACAATAACTTTTTGCAAGGTCCTTTGCCCGAATTTGCCATTTATCCTGAGGAGAATGTGAATCTTGGTGTTAACACCACAAATGGCTTCTGTCACAAAGATCCAGGACCTTGTGATCACAAAGTGACCATTTTGCTTCAAATTGCTGCAAAATTCAACTATCCAATTCTCTTGGCCCGTACATGGAGAGGAAATAATGCCTGTAAAAACTGGAGTTTCATTACATGTGATGACAAAAACAAGATCAGAATGGTCAATTTATCAAATCTAAAATTGACGGGCACAATCTCACCTGCATTCGCCAATTTAACAGATTTGCGGAAATTGTATTTGGATGGGAATAATTTGACAGGTGAAATACCTGAAGGATTGACAACATTGCATGAACTTGAGGTTGTGAATGTCTCTAACAATCACCTTGCTGGAAATATTCCCAAATTCTCACCAAAGGTCAATTTTATTGCCACAGGCAATGATTTTCCTGTGCTTGCTTCTAATGGGCGAATCCCAACAGCTTTGATTACAGGTACTTCCACCTACCTTCACGTATAGCATAACAAGTTTTAATTTGAAATGATCGTTTTTAATTATTTAATTTACTTAAAAGATAAATACTATAA
>NC_029788.2:132727774-132756931 GCF_000816755.2 Arachis ipaensis | reverse complement strand
TAATCCTCAACGTTTGGGTCAAATTCTAATTTGGTCCTAAATGATTCAAACATTCTATTTTTATCTCAAAAAGTTTTAAATGTGGTCCTACCTTTAAATTTGACAATAATAGTTAACAGAATGAGTGACGTGAACGTTTATAAGTTACTAGTTAAGTCATATCTTTTTTTATGTGTTAAAAAAACATAACTAAAACCTTCGAATAACACTTCTTCTCCTCCATTTTCTTTTTGTACAAATTAAAATTCAAAATTCTAACAATTAATAGTCAACGCTTTAAAATCAAAGAAAACATTTTTATATTAGTGATCTTTGGTCGATCGATTTTACTTACATACTGAAATTGAATGTTATTGACTCTTTAATATGCAAGTTGTTTGTAAGTTTAATGGTGAGACAATATTGAACTCACTTAAAACTTTTTTAGAATTGAAATAGGACCTTTAAAAGTTGTTGGAATTGAAATAAAATATTTAAATGTTAGGAACCAAATTAGAATTCAGTACAAATGTTGTAGACCAAAATAATACTTTACTCTCAAAATTTTATATAAAATACTATATATCTTCAATGTTAATAATTTTTAATATGTATAAATTATGTAATAAAATATAATTAAATCATCTTCTCATTTCATGTTCACTTCTTGTTATATTTATTATATGAATCAACATTTACTTTACAGTATTTTTTTTTTACATAATTTCATATCTGTTTTTGTCCTTTATTCTTAATAATATTTTGGACAGGTATTTAAAGAATCTAATTAGATTTTATCATGCTAACATACTTAAAAAATTTTGTTGATCCTTTGCTTTAGTATTATCAAACTAATTGATTTTTTTCTCAAAAGATTTAAATTATTGTTTGTAATTGGTATCCACTTCCTTGCATTATATACGTGCAGGCTTATCAGCAGCCAGTGTTGGAATTTTGATAACATGTGTGGTGGTTATTTACAAAAGCAAGAGGTTACAGAAAATCATGTTCAAGAAAACAATTGTTGATCGCAATGTTGAGGATTTGATACAAAGTTATGGGTTTATGGTGCAAAAACGATATAGTTATTCGCAGGTGAAAAGGATGACCAATTTCTTTGGTGAGAAATTAGGACAAGGAGGATTTGGTGTTGTATATAAAGGAAGTTTAAGTGACGGTCGTCACGTAGCAGTGAAGATATTGAAAGAGTCTAAAGGGAATGGAGAAGAATTTAATGGAGAAGAATTCATAAACGAGGTGGCAAGTATTAATAGCACGTCTCATGTGAATATTGTCCCATTTTTAGGATTTTGTTATGAGACAAATAAGAGAGCTTTGATTTATGAATTCATGCCAAATGGTTCTTTAGATAAATTTATTGATGAAAAAGCATCAAAATTGGATTGGAGCAGACTCTATCAAATTATAATTGGCATTGCTCGAGGATTAGAATATTTACATTGGGGATGTAGTACCAAGATTTTACATCTTGATATTAAACCTCAAAATATTCTTTTGGATGTAGATTTTTGTCCTAAAATTGCTGACTTTGGATTAGCTAAAATATGCACAAAGAAGGAGAGTATTGTATCTCTACAGTATGCAAGAGGAACAGTGGGATATGTTGCACCAGAAGTATATAATCAGATATACAGTGGAGTTTCTCGAGTTTCTCACAAATCTGATGTGTATAGTTATGGGAAGTTAATTCTTGAAGTAATTGGAGGAAAAGAGAATTATAATGATAAAGATACACGTACTAGTGAAATATACTTTACAGAATGGATTTACAAGGAACTGGAGCAAGATAATCTTTCAACAAGATGCTTGACAAACACAGAGAATGAAAATGATTTGGTAAAGAAGATTATTTTAGTAGGCATGTGGTGTATACAAAGAAATCCATCGGATAGACCGTCCATGAAAAGAGTGATAGAAATGTTAGAAGGACTACTTGATTCTATCCCATTTCCTCCGAAGCCAATGTGGTATTCTCCTCAAGGATCAAAGTTGCAATCTCCAGATATAGCTTATGACAATACACATGAGCCAGATTCATCAACTTCAGTGCAGAATGATTCCATCAATCCAAATGAGTTTGCCTAAGGCAACAATATTTATGTAATTATATTCTTGACACCACTCTTACATGGTATCTCTTTTTCTCAAATGGTATGTTTTGTGGAGCTATAACAATTTGTTGACGTGAGAAAAGTGAAGCTTCTCATTGTTTTAGGGGCACTTGGTAGTTATAGTTGTATATGAGTAGTGTGTGTAATCTTTTCTTTTGTTTTCTTTTCTTCTTGTCTTTACTTCAACTGCAAGAATCAAACCTCTTGTCTCACTGTGCAATCTGTCACAAACAGAACTTTAATATAGTTTGTTTTAGTTGGATTTTAATTTTACACCATTGATACTCAAATTTCTTCATATAATACGTACAATGAATAATATTACAATTTTATTCTGTATTTAAATCAAGTAAACTATCCGAAACATTACATTAGTTAGAGTAAAGGCAATTACTATCCTTTTCTTTGAAATTTCATATCTTGCAGTATCCCTTTAATCTTGTTTAACTATCTTATTCATTTTGCGAAGTTGATTAAACACAAACACTACGATCCTCAGCTATTTTCTAAAATGGCTTCTCTGCTTGTTATGCTTCTCCCTCACTTAATGATCCTCTTGATAATGATTCAGATTCCTCCATACTTAAGCTCCAATGATGATAACTATACAAGTTGTGCTGATACTCGCTATGATTGTGGGAAGATTAACAACATTGGTTTTCCATTCTGGGGAGGAAATCGTCCAAAGCAGTGTGGCCACCCTCTTCTACAACTCAACTGTGATCCTGATCATGCCTTTGCTACTTACATAACCATCAAGAACATGACATACCGGGTTTTGGAGGCATACTCGGAAAACCAAACCATGAAAATAGCAAGAGTTGACTACTTTGAAGGTTTATGCCCTTCAAAACCAGTAAACACAAGCCTTGACTTTGAGCTCTTTGATTATGGGCCTGGCAATAAGAATCTTACCCTCTTCTATCATTGTTCTTTAAATAATGGTTTGCCCAATTCCATCCCCGGATTTCTTAATTGTTTCTCAAATAGGACTTCAAATGAATACTTTTATGCTAGGCCTGAAGCTCTAGGTGCTCCTCCTTCTAGTGTTGTTTGCACAACAAGTGTGTTTATTCCATTGTTGTTGCAACTTGATGTTGAAGTGGAGTTGACATGGAACAACATAGAAGGTGCTATCCAAAATGGATTCTTGGTGAAATGGATAGGAAGTGTAACAGAATGTTTCAAGTGTATGAACTCAGGTGGAGCCTGTGGCTATGATTGGAATTCAAAACAGGCAACATGTTATTGCAAAGATGAGTCTAATTATTCAAATCTGGGTGATGGGCTCATCAAAACTTGTGATTCTTCTGCTACCTCACCACCTCATCAAGATGATCATGTCCTTCCAAATTCAGGTATGTTATATACATGATATATGGCTATTTCAATTGCAGGTATTTCCTGTAAGTAGCCGCTTAAACAAGTTTTCCTACCTTCCCTTCAATTTCTAAATTTATTATTCATGTATGTACTTTCGAAACAAATAAGCTAATGATCTAATATGCAATTCAAATAATTTGTTAGCCTTGCTTTGAATTTTCATGCTGTCGAAATTTCAACTATATATTATCCATGTGAAGCTGACTAGTGAGCAGTGACAACGACTTCGTGCACTGAAAAAGTCAGCGAAACGCGTTACTCCATTTCTTTGCCTCATTCATGTACTAATAATCTCCATGGATGCAAATATCGTTTACCTTATTTTTATTATATCAAGTCTTCGTCTCCTTTCTCCTTTCTCCTCTGTCTGCTGCATTTTGAAGTTTGAACCCAACTCCTATATATTTTCTTCTTCTTTTCCATCATCACTTCTCCTTCTTGTTCTTGTTCTGCCTTTGCAACAATGAAACCTCTTTGTCGTCTTCGCCGTCTATCTTCCATATGGATGTTCATCTTGGCTCTTATTGCCATGGCAACCCACGTTCCAACATCTGTAGGTGCTGCTGATAACGTTAGTTACTTGGCGTGCAAGAACACTTTAAGCTGCGGATCCATCAGCCAACTCACTTACCCTTTCTGGGGTCAAATTGACAACACTAATAACAGGTCAAACTATTGCGGTGAGCCTAACTTGAAGATCACATGTGAAGATAACAACAATAATAATGGAGTCCCAAAGTTCATAGTGGATTCTGTCAAATACAGGATTCTTGATTGGGACATCGGTAAAGAGAATCTGACAGTTGCTAGGGACGATTACTTTAGTACTAGCATTGATTTCTGTTCAGGAGATTTCAGCAACAACACCTTGGATGAAACCATACTTCAATATGATGATAACAGTGTTGTTAATATCACACTCTTGTACAAGTGTTCTTCAGAAACAAAGCCTTCGGATCAGTTTAAGTTTGTTCAAAGTTGCAGCAGCGGTAGTGTCTACTATGCTGAACAACAAGATAATGAGGCGCTGCCTTATTATGGAAGTTGCAGCACTGTTATTTTTCCTGTTTCAAAGGCCCTAGCTTCGACTTTTGCTAACAGTGCCAATAACCCCATTACTACTACAATTCAGCAAGCGTTGGAAAGTGGTTTTGGCTTGAAATTATTGCCTCAGATTGATGATCAGTGCAGAGGATGCACTAACTCAGGTGGCAATTGTGGTAGCAATGATGGACATTTCGCCTGTTTCTGTAATGATGGAACTCGTTCTAATTCTTGTTCATCGGGTATATATGTTTCTTAATTTCATGAACATGCATGCGCCTGTTGACTTCTATATTCTGTTGCAATAAATTTTGTCTATAAATTAAACTATGTACTGCCATTTTCATGTTGAAATCAACTCTATCAAAACAGGCTTTTAGCAATAAGGAAGTATAATCTTAAACCAAGAGGTTTTATAGAACCACTAACACTGTTACTTCCGTGTTACTAATTAATAGTGTTTTAACTGCATAGTTATATGCATTTCACGAGATTATTATGTATTATCTAAGTATTAATCTTGTCTTTAATTTTACCACGTCTAAGTTATTGATCTTTTAAATTTTAGGATCATCTTCAAAGTGGAACTGGCGGCTTAAGACAGCTATAGGTAAAAATAAAAGTTAATTAA
Organism: Arachis ipaensis; assembly: GCF_000816755.2. Lineage (NCBI taxonomy): Eukaryota > Viridiplantae > Streptophyta > Magnoliopsida > Fabales > Fabaceae > Arachis > Arachis ipaensis. The sequence continues at coordinate 132,751,762 of NC_029788.2, read as the reverse complement.
AGTTCCTTTTACAATAATTATTACCATCATCTCTTTTGCTAGGATACAGTGGCTAGTATCTTTTATAATTAGAACAACAATCATCTTATATATATATACAAAAAATCAGTTACCGAAAATGTATTTTTAAAGTTATAGGTGTTCTTTCAATATATATAGGTGCAACAGCAGCTGGTGTTGGAATTGTTGTAGTCTTTGCTGTGGTCATTTGCAACCGCAAGAGATACTTCAGTTTAGCACAAAAGAGGTTAATCTTTGGAAAAACAGGGGAATCTGATGACCAGAATGTGGAGGATTTCATCACAACTTATGGCTTTCTGGCCCCAAAGAGATATAGTTTTTCAGAAGTGAAGAAAATCACAAACTCATTTTGTGATCAATTAGGCAAAGGGGGATATGGTGTTGTGTACAAAGGGAAGTTATCTGATGGTCGTCTTGTTGCAGTGAAAGTGATAAATGAATCAAAAGGGAGTGGAGAAGAATTCATAAACGAGGTTGCTAGTATTAGTAGAACATCTCATGTGAACATTGTCTCGCTTTTGGGATTTTGCAATGAGAGAAACAAAAGAGCACTCATTTATGAGTTCATGTCTAATAGCTCATTGGATAAGTTCATTTATGGAAATGGATCTCCAACTCCCACTTGCAATTTGGATTGGAACACATTGTATCAAATTGCAATTGGCATCGCTCGTGGACTAGAATATTTGCATCGAGGATGCGGTACAAGAATTTTACATCTTGATATTAAACCTCAAAATATTCTCTTGGATGAAGATTTTTGTCCTAAAATTTCTGATTTTGGATTATCCAAGATATGTCAAAAGAAAGAGAGTATTGTGTCCATATTGGGAACAAGAGGAACTATTGGATATATTGCACCTGAAGTATTTAGTCGCATGTATGGTGGCATTTCGCACAAATCTGATGTATATAGTTATGGCATGTTAATTCTTGAAATGGTTGGAGGAAGAAAGAACTACGAAAGTGGAGGGTCAAATTCCAGCGAGATGTACTTTCCAGATTGGATTTACAAAGATCTTGAGCAAGGTAACATACCATCTCATATTCACTCACTTGTGACAGAAGAAGAAAATGATCTGATAAAAAAAACTACTTTAGTGAGCTTATGGTGCATTCAAACAAATCCATCAGATAGACCATCAATAAATAAAATAGTAGAAATGCTAGAAGGACAATTGCACTCAATACCATTTCCTCCTAAGCCTTTCTTGTATTCTACTTCAAGTCTACCCTTACAAATTTCACATATATCTTCTAGCAACATGGATGATCAGTCCAATTCAATAACCACGGTAAAAGATGGCTCCGTAGAATCAAAGGAAGCAAAAGAGAGAAAGGCTGTGATAATTGGTGATGATTTTGATCCTTGATGTTTGATTGAGATGAGAGATAATTGATGATATTAAATTTGTTAGCTATAATTATCCAAGTGTGAGGATCTATAAATAGAACAGTGATGTAGAATATTTAACTCCTATTTAAACATATTTATTTAAGACTCTTTAAGAGAATAATTTGTTTTTATTTTATGAACTACTAAATTATCTAGCATATCTAATATTTTAGAGACCAATATATCACTCTAAGTTTATGTTAGTGCATGCATTATGAGAACGATTATTTTATGTGTACACTAAAATCAGTCACCAATATAAAATATATATTGGAATACAAATACACATTGAAAATAAATTAAACTACACATATATTTATATACAAATATATTGATGGCTGATTTTAGTGACTGATTTTGGTGTATGAATAGCATTTTTGTTATGAAATCTGTAAAAATCCGTGATCTTCACGTGCAGGCTTGCATGCGTGGTATAAAATAACAATAACAAATGCAGAGACCCTGGTTGTTTTATGCTAGAGACCACGTTAGTGGGTACATTTAGTCCAAAAGAAGCAGCTAGGTTAGCGTTGAATGGCAACAAACTAAGGTGTACCTTCACCTAACATTAGTCATTTTTTAGTACTATACTCCCAGTTACTCTGGCTTGCAATTGGCATATTATCCCTCGTTTTCCTACTCAAATTCTGTCATGTATATATATTCTATTGTTGGTGATGCATTGAGCTTCAATACTCTATTAGATTCATGAGATCTAATCTTTTTACTGGGTTCATGTTTGAATAAATCTTTTACGAGAGAGGTGTCCACTAATGCAAGGCAGATAGAATTATAACGAGTTTTGTAATAACATCATCTAAGTTTATTGCTACTTGCTCGCTCCAATGACATACCTCAAATCAGAATCCAAAATTATTATTGGCTTTTATACTCTAGTGCTCTTCTTCATGACCTCTGTCCTTTCTGATGAAGGAGAAGCTGCATACATGTTGAAGCTTATGAATGCACTCAAACCCCCTGGCTGGTCCAACACCACCCACATGTGCCACTGGACTGGCGTGAGTTGCAACAATCAAAGTAGAAGGATTGAAGAGATCTTTCTCAAAGAAATGTCACTGACGGGAACAGTTCCTGCAGGCCTCAACGACTCCCTCTCCCAACTCACATACCTCTATCTCTCCTACAATAACCTGGGTGGGCCTGTTCCCTCTCTCGCCAACCTCTCTTTCCTCCAAGTAGCGTACCTCGACAACAACAACTTCACCATCATCCCTCATGGTTGCTTCCATGGTCTTACTAGTTTGCAGTCCTTGCTCCTGAATAACAACACCAACCTCCCACCATGGAACTTTCCTACGGATTTGACTGCTCACTCCTCTCAACTCGATGTCCTCGATCTCTCTTCTACAAATCTCATGGGATCCGTACCCAACATATCCCATTCCTTCCCAACTCTGCGATATCTTTCTCTCTCTAACAACAACCTCTCCTCCATCCCTGAGGATTGCTTCCACAACCTAACCAGTTTGGACGTCCTCTCTTTGGCCAACAACACCAACCTCCTACCATGGACCTTCCCCCTCGATTTGACTCATTCCTCATTCAAACTCTCCTACCTCGACCTCCAGGCTACAAATCTCATGGGATTCCTACCAAACTTATCACATTTCTTCCCCGACTTGATTACCGTTTCTCTCTCCAACAACCACCTTACCTTCATCCCCCAAGGTTGCTTCCAGGCTCTACCCTATTTGGGGCTGCTGAAGTTGGGAAACAACACCAACCTCACACCATGGACCTTCCCCGACTTGATTCAGTCCACAAAAATACAAGAGCTCAATCTTGTTGCTACAAATGTCATGGGCTCTCTACCAGAAATATTTGACTCCTTGACAAGTTTGGAGACTCTTCTTCTCTCCAACAACAGCCTCACTGGTGTCTTGCCTGAGTCTTTTGGAAGGTCCAAGATTACCACATTGCACCTCAACGACCAGAAGGGCAAAGGATTTTCAGGTACAATGGATGTTGTTTCAAATATGATCGATTTGTCTGAGGCGTGGCTTCAGGGGAACTCATTTGATGGATATATCCTTGACATGTCTCGTTGTACTGCCTTACAAGATTTACGACTTGCGCACAATCGATTTACAGGTGTGGTTCCAGATTCTCTGATAAATCTCAGTCGCAAGAACCTGCAAACTGTTATTTTGAACAACAACTTTTTTCAGGGTCCTATGCCTAACATTTTAGGAGATTCTGACAGTACGAATGTTGGAGATAACACCACCAATGCCTTTTGTCGAGACGACTATGATCCTTGTGACGAGAGAGTTACCATTTTGCTTGAAATTGCATCTGCATTTGGATATCCTTATTTGTTGGCCCGTTCATGGCGAGGAAATAATCCATGTCATAATTGGAGTTTTGTTGCATGTACTGCGACTATGATTACAACCGTGAATTTGACAAGGCAGAATTTGACAGGAACTATCTCAGATGCATTTGGTAAATTAACTCATTTGGAAAACTTGTATCTGAGTGGTAACAATTTAAACGGTTCAATACCTGAAAACTTCACATCTCTTCATCAACTCAAGAATCTCGATGTCTCCAACAACAACTTATCAGGAAAAATTCCCAATTTCTCACGTGGAGTATACCTGAATACTGAAGGTAACCCTTCGTTTGAGAGAAGAAAACCTTCGGGCAAGAGAAGAAATCCACCTGCTTGGATCAAAGGTACACTAATGATCTATTTACAATGCAGTATCAGTTTTATAGTTGTAGGGCTTTCTTTCATGGATATAAGTCGCTGTTTGAAATTATACTTTTCATTGCAAGCATGCAGGCGCAATAGCAGCAGCAGCAGGTATTGGAGGTCTTGTTTTCTTGGTTATAATAATTTGTAACCGAAAGAGGTGTCTTAGCTTGTTACAAAGGATTTTGTGGAAGAAAACAGGACCATTTATTGATAATGAATTTGAAGAATTTATGAAAACTTATGGATCTTTGATGTTAAGGAGATATAATTATTCTGAAGTGAAAAGTATGACAAACTCATTTCGTGATAAATTAGGAAAGGGAGGATATGGCATTGTATACAAAGCATATTTAAGTGATGGTTGTCTGGTAGCAGTGAAGGTATTGACCGAATCTAGCGGAAGTGGAGAGGAATTCCTGAATGAGGTAGCTAGTATTGGTAGAACTTCTCATATGAACATTGTCTCGCTTTTGGGATTTTGCTATGAAAAATATAAAAGGGCACTCATCTATGAATTCATGCCTAATGGTTCTTTGGATAAGTTTATCTACAAACAAGAATCTCCCAATGCTATTTGTAATTTGGATTGGAATACATTGTTTCAAATTACAATTGGTATTGCAGGAGGATTAGAATATTTGCACCGAGGATGTGCTACAAGAATTTTACATCTTGATATTAAACCTCAAAATATTCTGTTAGATGAAGATTTTTGTCCAAAAATTGCTGATTTTGGATTGGCAAAAATATGCAAAAAGAAAGAAAGTATTGTATCTTTACAAGGTACAAGAGGAACTCCGGGATACATTGCACCAGAAGTATTTAGCCGAACTTTTGGTAAAGTTTCTCACAAATCTGATGTGTATAGTTATGGAATGTTGATTCTTGAATTGGTGGGAGGTAGAAAGAACTACGACACCGGCGGATCACTTACCAGTGAAATGTACTTTCCAGATTGGATTTACAAGGATCTCGAGGAGCAAAATATCCTCGGACGGGGTTTGTCCACTACAGAAGAAGAAAGTGATATGATAAAGAAAATTACTTTGGTGAGTTTATGGTGCATTCAAACAAATCCATCGGATAGACCATCAATAAACAAAGCAGTAGAAATGTTAGAAGGACCACTTCAGTCAGTGCCATATCCTCCAAAACCTGTCTTATATTCTCCTCAAATGTCTATCTCACAGTTTTCACGAATCTCCTATAACAGTACATATGAGGAGGATTCTGAGATTGTTGAGGAGACTATTTCCATCAATAAAATGAGTTCAAAATTTGCAAAGTAAATGTAATGTAAGTAATACTCACTGTGATTGTAGTTTTGCATGCATTTTCCCCTTATGAGACATATATTGCTTTCCATAATTTTTTTTCTTTCTTCTTTTTGGCCCTTGCATTCCTTCTATTAAAAATAGTAAAAACAATTGCAGGAAATGAGTCACTTCTTACACCATTTGATTGCAAAACAATCCGGAGCTTGAATTGAAGCAATGAATAAGCTGATACTTCAAAGACGGTTGGTATTGAATTCCTCCGTGAAGCTATATTTGAATGAGGTTATTTTTTTTTTAATGCATTTTTATCAACACATGGACAGATAATAAATACATATATAGAATAAATTATATTTCATTTAAGTTTTAAGTTTCAATGAATTGAATATGTATATGGACGAGTAGATGGTGGTGCGGTGGGTTAAGCAAGAAATACTCAAAATGCCTATTAGTACTTATAGAAACAGAGGTTCTTATAAATCCAATTAAAATCAAATTAATCTATGAATCTGATATGCTTTAATTTTATAGTTTCTAGTTTTTCTTAGTGACAATTTACAGGTTTGTGAATTAAGAACTGGTGATACCGGATTGAAAGTGACAATTTCCTCATAAACTTTCCTCAGAGATTTCAAACTTCATTAGAGAATATTTCCACATTTTACCTGAATTCCAACATCACTTTTAATTAATAGACTTAGTCTTTTTATATGGTGTTTATCCTTTTTTATTTTTGGTTGTTATTGGATCGAAGTTGTTTCTTTCTTCTTCCTATCATATGTTTTTATGGAGATATATTTTTTTCTAAACTGTTGACTTGTATATATTTTTGATCTATTATCTTTTTTTTGTTCCATCTTTGTATATATATTTTTTATCTGAAGATGTGTCTTAAATTTGTTTACTTTTCTTTTTCCTTAATCTCTTGATTATTATCTCATCTAGGTCTGATGATATTAGTATTAGTAAAGTTAGTTCCTACCATCAATGAAAAATATAAATGAATAATATAAATGATGTTTTGAATAAATAAACTTTTTGTTATATTACCTGTTTTATTGTTGTAATAGGAGTTGAATTTCTGTATTTTTTGTTGGGACAAATGCCTTTGGTAATTGTGTATTGTTTAGAGCATAGTTAAAATCCTTTTTTTTTTATTTCAAATATAAGTATGAAGTTAAATTTTTCGATTGGGATGATACTTAAGTGTCATTGCTATCTTGGAGTGTAATTAGATTTAAGATAGTTGTATTCAATTATTTTTTTTCTCTATCAAATAGTACAAAAGTTATTGTAGCACTTTGATCTAAAATCTTTAATTTAATTTTGAATCTATAATAATTATTGAATTAGTAATTTATAATTTGATAGAATTTTTTATGATAGGTATAATTTGATAGAATTTGATAAAAAAATTTATAATTTGAATCTATAATATTTTTTTTATGTTGTAACACAAAAAAAAATTTTTTTTGTGGATTTTTCTTTGATATATACTTATTCTTCTTCTCCTAGTATATACAATTTTTCAATGACATCTATAATAGTGAGATTAAAAATTTTTAGAATATGTATATTTTGTATGTGTATATATATATACACATACAAAATATACATATTCTAAAAATTTTTAATCTCACTATTATAGATGTCATTGAAAAATTATATGCACTAGGAAAAGAAGAAGAATAAGTAGATGTCAGAAAAAAACTTACAAAAAATACAATTTTTGTATTACAACATAAAATATTATTAACATGTATTTTTACTGTATGCTATTTAAATTATTTTTATTAAAAATAATTTAAAAAGCATAAAATAAAAATATTTATTAATATTTTTTTATTCATTCTGTCAGACAATGTTTTAAGTGATACAAATTTAAAGTAGTACTAAAAAAAATAAAATTGATTCTTTGATTTAAATAACGAATTTAAATAAGTATAATTATAAAGATCTTAAAATATAATTATATATAAAATATTACAAAATAATAAAAAAAAGTATACATAATAAAAATAATAAAAGTGTTTTTTCTCATAAATTTATTTTTAAATATAATAAATATTTTTATTTTGTATTTAATCATCTAATAGAATCATTTTTATGAAAATGGATCTCCAACTCCTACTTGCAATTTGGATTAGAACACATTATATCAAATTGCAATCGACATAGCTTGTGGACTAGAATATTTGCATCGAAGATGCGGTATAAGAATTTTACATTTTGATATTAAACCTTAAAATATTCTCATGAAGATTTTTGTCCTAAAATTTTTTATTTTGGAATAGCCAAGATATGTTAAAAGAAAGAGTATTGTGTCCAGGCCATATTGAAACAAGAGAAACTATTGAATATATTGCACTGGAAGTATTTAGTTGCATGTATGGTGGACTGGTGGTGTTCCGCACAAATTTGATGTATATAGTTATGGTATGTTAATTCTTGAAATGATTGGAGGAAGAAAGAACTATGAAAGTAGAGGGTTAAATTCCAGCAAGATATACTTCTCAAAATGGATTTACAAAGATCTTGAACAAGGTAACATACCATCTCATATTCACTCACTTGTGTCACATGAAGAAAATGATCTGATAAAAAAAATTATTTTAGTGAGTTTATGGTGCATTCAAACAAATTCATCGGATAGACCATCAATAAATAAAATAATAAAAATGTTAAAAGGACCACTACACTTAATACCATTTCTTTTTAAGCCTTTCTTATATCCTACTTCAAGTCTACCATTACAAATTTCATATATATCTTCCAGCAACATGGATGATGAGTCAATTCAATGACCACGGTAAAAGATGACTCCCAAGAATCAAATGAAGCAAAAGAGAGAAATGCTGTGACAATTGGTGATGATTTTGATGTTTGATTGAGATGAGGAATAATTGATGATATTAAATTTATTAGCTATAATTATCCAAATGTGAGGATCTATAAATAGAAGAGTTATGTAAACCATATTTATCCTGTTTAAACATATTTATTTAAGACTCTTTAAAAGAATAATTTGTTCTTTTTATTTTATGAAGTACTAAATTATCTAGCATATCTAATATTTTAGAGGCTAATATATCACTCTATGTTTTTGTTAGTGCATGCATGATGAGAATAACTATGTTATGTGTATATTAAAATCAGTCATCAAAGTTAGTTATTACTTATTAGTGTAAAATATATATTAGAATACAAATATACATTAAAAATAAATTAAACCACGTATATATCTATATATAAATATATTGATGATTGATTTTAGTGTATAAATAGGATTTTTGTTATAAAATCTGTAGAAATCGATGATCTTCACATGTTGCATGCGTGGTATAAAATAACAATAACAAATCCAGAGACCATGGTTGATTGGTTGTTTTATGCTAGAGACCACTAACGTTAGTGGGTACATTTAGTCCAAAAGAAGCAGCTAGGTTAGCTTTGAATGGCAACGAATTAAAGTGTACCTTCACCTAACATTAGTCATTTTTTTAGTACTATATTCCCAGTTACTCTGGCTGGCAATTGGCATATTATCCCTCGTTCTCCTACTCAAATTCTATTGTATGTAGGTAACATTATTTGATTCATATAATATTTGGCATGGTGTTGGTGATGTATTATTGAGCTTCAACATTCTATTACATTCATGAGATGTAATCATTTTACTGGGTTCATGTTTGAATAAGTCTTTTACGAGAGAGGTGTGCAGTAAAGCAAGGCAGATAGATAGAATTATAACGAGTTTTGTAATAACATCATCTAAGTTTATTGCTACTTGCTTGCTCCGATGGCATACCTTAAATCAGAATCCAAAATTATTATTGGCTTTTATACTCTTGTGCTCTTCTTCATGACCTCTGTCCTTTCTGATGAACGAGAAGCTGCATACATGTTGAAGCTTATGAATGCACTCAAACCCCCTGCCTGGTCCAACACGAAGCCCGTGTGCGACTGGATAGGCGTGGCTTGCAACAATCAAAGTGGAAGGATTGAACAGATCTTTATCAATTCAATGTCACTGACGGGAACAGTTCCTGCAGGCCTCAACGACTCCCTCTCCCAACTCACATATCTCGATCTCTCCGACAATAATCTGAGTGGGCCTGTTCCCTCTCTCGCCAACCTCTCTTTCCTCCAAGTAGCGTACCTCGACAACAACAACTTCACCACCATCCCTCATGGTTGCTTCCATGGTCTTACTAGTTTGCGGCACTTGAGCTTGAATAACAACACCAACCTCCCACCATGGAACTTTCCTACCGATTTGACTGCTCACTCCTCCCATCTCCATACCCTCGACCTGTCTTCTACAAATCTCAAAGGCTCCTTACCACCAAACATATCCCATTCCTTCCCAGTTATGGAGTATCTTTATCTCTCTAACAACAACCTCTCCTCCATTCCTGAGGGTTGCTTCCACAACCTAACCAGTTTGACTAGTCTCCAGTTGGCCAACAACACCAACCTCTCACCATGGACCTTCCCCCTCGATTTGACTCATTCCTCATTGCAACTCTACCACCTCGACCTCGAGGCTACAAATCTCATGGGATCCCTACCATACTTGTCTCATTTCTTCCCACATTTGAACCTAGTCTCACTCTCTAACAACAACCTCTCCTCCATCCCTGAGGGTTGCTTCCACAACCTAACCAGTTTGAATGTCCTCTCTTTGGCCAACAACACCAACCTCAGACCATGGACCTTCCCCGACTTGATTCAGTCCACAAAAATACAAGAGCTCAATCTTGTTGCTACAAATCTCATGGGCTCTCTACCAGAAATATTTGACTCATTGCCAAGTTTGGAGACTCTTCTGCTCTCCAACAACAGCCTCACCGGTGTCTTGCCTGAGTCTTTTGGAAGACCCAATAAGATTACCACATTGCACCTCAACGACCAGAAGGGCAAAGGATTTTCAGGTACAATGGATGTCCTTTCAAATATGATCGATTTGTCTGAGGCGTGGCTTCAGGGGAACTCCTTTGATGGATATATCCCTGACATGTCTCGTTGTACCGCTTTACAAGATTTACGACTTGCGCACAATCGATTTACAGGTGTCATTCCACATTCTCTGATAAATCTCAGGAACCTGCAAACTGTTACTTTGAACAACAACTTTTTTCAGGGCCCTATGCCTATCTTTTCCGTAATTACCGAGAGTACGAATGTTGGAGATAACACCACCGATGCCTTTTGTCGAGACAACTTTGATCCTTGTGACGAGAGAGTTACCATTTTGCTTGAAATTGCATCTGCATTTGGATATCCTTATTTGTTGGCCAGTTCATGGCGAGGAAATAATCCATGTCATAATTGGAGTTTTGTTGCATGTACTGCGACTATGATTACAACCGTGAATTTGACAAGGCAGAATTTGACAGGAACTATCTCGGGTGCGTTTGGTAAATTAACTCATTTGGAAAACTTGTATCTGAGTGGTAACAATTTAAAAGGTTCAATACCTGAAAACTTGACCACTCTTCATCAGCTCAAGAATCTCGATGTCTCCCACAACAACTTATCAGGAAAAATTCCCCATTTCTCACGTGGAGTATACCTGAATACTGAAGGTAACCCTTTGTTCAAGAGAAATCCACCTGCTTGGATCAAAGGTACACTAATGATCTATTTGCATTGTGCATCAGTCTATGTATGCATGTTTAGCTTGTTTGCAAGTATATATGAGTCTGTGAGTGTGTGTGTATATATGAACTTACAATGCAGTATCAGTTTTATAGTTGTAGGGCTTTCTTTTATGGATAAAAGTCGCTGTTTGTAATTATACTTTTCATTTCAAGCATGCAGGCGCAATAGCAGCAGCAGCAGGTATTGGAGGTCTTGTTTCCTTGGTTATAGTTATTTGTAACCGAAAGAGGTGTCTTAGCTTCTTACAATGGATTTTGTGGAAGAAAACAGGACCATTTATTGATAATGAATTTGAAGAATTTATGAAAATTTATGGATCTTTGATGTTAAGGAGATATAGTTATTCTGAAGTGAAAAGCATGACAAACTCATTTCGTGATAAATTAGGAAGAGGAGGATATGGCATTGTATACAAAGCATGCTTAAGTGATGGTTGTCCAGTAGCAGTGAAGGTGTTGACCGAATCTAGCGGAAGTGGGGAGGAATTCCTGAATGAGGTAGCTAGTATTGGTAGAACTTCTCATATGAATATTGTCTCGCTGTTGGGATTTTGCTATGAAAAATATAAAAGGGCACTCATCTATGAATTCATGCCAAATGGTTCTTTGGATAAGTTTATCTATAAACAAGAATCTCCCAATGCTATTTGTATTTTGGATTGGAATACATTATTTCAAATTACAATTGGTATTGCACGAGGATTAGAATATTTGCACCGAGGATGTGCGACAAAAATTTTGCATCTTGATATTAAACCTCAAAATATTCTGTTAGATGAAGATTTTTGTCCAAAAATTGCTGATTTTGGATTGGCAAAAATATGCAAAAAGAAAGAGAGTATTGTATCTATACAAGGTACAAGAGGAACTCCTGGATACATTGCACCAGAAGTATTTAGCCGAACCTTTGGTAAAGTTTCTCACAAATCTGATGTGTATAGTTATGGAATGTTGATTCTTGAATTGGTGGGAGGTAGAAAGAACTACGACACCGGCGGATCACTTACCAATGAAATGTACTTTCCAGATTGGATTTACAAGGATCTCGAAGAGCAAAATATCCTTGGACGGGGTTTGTCCACTACTGAAGAAGAAAATGATATGATAAAGAAAATTACTTTGGTGAGTTTATGGTGCATTCAAACAAATCCATTGGATAGACCATCAATAAACAAAGTAGTAGAAATGTTAGAAGGACCACTTCAGTCAGTGCCATATCCTCCAAAACCTGTCTTATATTCTCCTCAAATGTCTATCTCACAGTTTTCACGAATCTCCTATAACAGTACAGATGAGGAGGATTCTGAGATTGTTGAGGAGACTATTTCCATCAATAATTCAAAATTTGCAAAATAAATGTAATGTAAGTAATACTCATTGTGATTGTAGTTTTGCATGCATTTTCCCCTTATGAGACATATATTGCTTTCCATAACTTTTTTCTTTCTCCTTTTTGGCCCTTGCATTCCTTCTATTAAAAATAGGAGTTAAACTCCAAAGTGGTTCCTGAGATTTACAGTTTGCACCAATTTAGTCCCTGACTTACCAATTGCACTATTTATGTCCCTGACTTTGTAAAAATTGCACCAAGGTTGTCCCTAGCCACATTTCCGGGCAAATTAATGAACGTCAGCAGTGACCTGGCACTGAGAAGCCACGCTGGCGTAGATAACGGCAAGCTGAGGTGGCAATTGAAACTGTTTGACCCAATGTGGTCCCTATACCTAGTTTTAATCCCAATTTCTAGCATGGCATCGTCGTGTGATTGTGTATATGATCATTTATGTTCAACAACTACAGGGATACGCAATATCATCAATTCACTTGCTAACTCTGTATGCACTTAACATATAACACTAAACAAGGAATGAATTCTACTATTTTAGTTCAATTTGGTGTTAAGCAAGAACATTCACCAAGTGCATAACCAAAATTCAATCTAAATCATCATAAAAACTTATAGAAAACTGCACAATATGAGTTACAATGCCTAATGAAAACAAAATTTGAAGCCTATGATGATCAGACATAAGATTTAACTTTCAGGCAATTTATCGAACAGGTTGTATGCAGGATTCATAAACAGCAATTTCAATTTAATGTAAGCATCAATCAACCCAAAAATTTCAACCAGCCAATACACATTCAGTCCAGAAACACAAATAATCAACTATCCTAAGTCTAACAAGATCAGTAAAAGCAGAATCAAAAGGCACTGAAATAAAAAAAAATAATTAGAAAAAAAAAGAAACAGACACAGAGGATGGAATGGAACCTGCGTTGAGGAGTGAAAAAAGAAGATAGCGTAAGGAGCGGAGGTAGTGTCGTAGTGGCACAGAGTTTCGCCGCCGCTGGTGGTTTTCACCGGAACTGGAAGGTGCAGACATAGGTGGCGCCACGAACAGGGGTGTTGCGTACAGGAGGAAAGAAATGGAGAAATAGGGAAGAAAGAAAAGGAAGAAGGGAGGAGGGAGGGTTAGCGACGGTGGTCGCCGGCGGTAGGGACGGACGGACGGACAGAAGGCTGGTGTGGAGGTCTGCGGGCTGGGCTGGGTTTCAGAGAAGAAGTGAAGAAAGAAAGAAGGTTGGGCGGGCGTGGCTTCTAGTGCCAGGTCACTGCCGGCGTTCATTAATTTGCCCAATGGTGCAATTGGTAAGTCAGGAACTAAATTGGTGCAAACCGTGAATCTCGGACCACTTTGAGATTTAACTCTTAAAAATAGTAAAAACAATTGCAGGGAATGAGTCACTTCTCACACTATTTGATTGCAAAACAATCCGTTGCTTGAATTGAAGCAATGTATAAGCTGATACCTCAAAGACAGGTTGGTATTGAATTCCTCTGTGAAGCTATGTTTGAATGAGGTTTTTTTTTTTAATGCATTTTTATCAACACATGGACAGATAATAAATATATATATAGAATAAATTATATTTCATTTAAGTTTCAATGAGTTGAATATGTATATGGACGAGTAGATGGTGGTGTGTAAGTTAAGCAAGAAATACTCAAAATGCCTATTTTTTTTTTTTTTTACCAAAGATAGAAGATTCGAACCCGCAACCTCTTAATTGAGTATAGGGAGACTATGTCATTTGAGCTATTACTCATTGCCTCAAAATGCCTATTAGTACTTATAGAAAGAGAGGTTCTTATAAATCCAATTAAAATTAAATTAATTTATGAATCTGATATGCTTTAATTTTATAGTTTCTAGTTACAGGTTTGTGAATTAAGAACCGGTGATACCGGGTTGAAAGTGACTTATCAAAGAGGGAGGAGATTTAACTAAGAAAGTGACTTATCAATCAATATTAAAAGCAGCAATTTCAGTTACACTTGGATGACTTAGATTAAACATAATTCTTGATAGTTTACGGGAAAACACTGTGCATTACTTCATTAACAGCTACTTTTTACTCACCCTGATCCATTGGAATTCGCAAGATTTATTATATTTGCCATAAGGTAATTAAATCTGACGCATGTTTTTCTATTTAATTCACGTAATATTCAATGAATCACATAATTATTCAGAAGTGAAGAGAATCACAAATTCATTTTGTGATCAATTAGGCAAGGAAGGATATGGTGTCGTGGAAGAATGGAAGTTAGCTGATGGTTCTCTTGTTGCAGTGAAAGTGAAAAGTGAATGAAGAGGGAGTGGAGAATAATTCGAAAATGAAGTTGTTAGTATCAGTAAACCATTTGCACGTGAATATTGTCTCACTTTTGGGTTTTGTATGAGAGAAATAAAAGGGCACTCATTTCTAAGTTCGTTTTTAATAGTTCCCATCTATGGAAATGGATCTCGAACTCTTACTTGTAATTTGGATTGCAACACATTGTATCAAATATTCAAATTGCAATTGACATAGCTTGTGGACTAGAATATTTGTATTTTGATATTAAATCTCAAAATATTCTTTTGAACGGAAATTTTTGTCCCAAAATATGTCAAAAGAGAGTATTGTGTCTGTGTTGGGAACAAGGAGAACTATTGCACTTGATGTATGATGAGTTTGGAAAACTCTAAATTAATATTTGTGATGATTAAATATTATTAAAATAATTAATTGCAAATTTATTAATTTGATTTTCATCTAACATATGTTAATTAATAATTTTGTGTTGCAGGTTTTATAATTGGGCCGAAAATAAAATATAATTGCTACAAGCCCAAGTGTGATTTTATTTCTAATTCAGATTTGATTCAAAAATGTTCAAAGAAGTATGGCTGAATTGTTGTGATATTATTTGGGCCAAATTGAAGCTATTATTGTTACAAGCCCAAATTAATATTGATGTGATATTATTTGGGCCAAATTGAAGCTATTATTGTTACAAGCCCAAATTAATATTGATGCTACAAGATCCAATGCATGATCTGAATCCACTAAGCATAGAAAGCAAAGTTCTATTGCTTCCAACAGAACTTCTTTACTCATCAAAAAGTAGAATTCAAAATTTTATTGAGTAAAGCTAATAAATGCATGGGAAATATGAGAGAGAAAGTTTCATTGATTTGATTGATGGCCTTTAATGAAAGGCACACTACCAAGAAACAAAAAGGAAGTGGACATTTAATTTATTTTGTCTAAATCCTTTAGTTAATGTTCATACCTTCCTTTCTTCTCTCTTTTGCTTCTAACCTTCGGTCATAACACAGAGAAACCATGGAAGCTAAGCATAGCCACCGAAGAGAAAAAGAAGCACGCTACAAGACCATCAAAATGATGGCACGAAAAAGAAAAAGAAAAGTATGCTGTGGCTAAGATCTTCAACCATGAATGGTAAGATATGGTGATGAGATCTTGGCTTTTTCATACCAAAAATGGTAGAAGAAGATCTCGGCCAACAAGAAAGAGATTCTTGGAGGCATGACTTGTCTTTGATTCTGCTCAACCACCACAGGAAGTAGCTAGAGTGGCGAAGTGATGGAAGAGGCAGAGACTGGAGCAGATGAAGCCATCATCATCATGAAGTATCAAGGGTCAGAAATCCATCTTGGAGAGCAAGCCAAGGATGGAGCGTTCGGATTGATGAATGGTGATGACCAAGAAAGGACTAGAGGTAATTGCATGTTGGGTTTTGCATGGTTATCTCTTCTCTCTCTATGTGGCCGAACCGGTTTTGTTTCTTGGAGAAGAAGAAGTTGGCTTGGTTTTTGGCTTCAAAAGTGGAGGCTTCCCTCTTCTATAAAAAGAGAGAACAGTCACTGTTTGAAGTAAGGAGAAAGTTTGAGAGTGCAAGGCACAGAGTTCTCAGAGCTACCTGAGCTAACAGATTTTTCTTCTCCTTCAATGTATTCTGTTTTGTAATTTTTCTGTTTAATTTTGTCATGTCTTGAGTCTCATGGAAAAAGGCAAACAGTGAGGTTTGTATGAAAAAGCCATAGAGCGGAAAAAGACAGAGAGTGCAAAATTAAAAGAAAAAGTCATAATTGTAATCAGGAAGATTATAGTGAAATTCCATCATGTTTGTGATGGAGACTGGATGTAGGCTGCACTGCACTTAGCAGCCGAACCAGGATATATCTGGGTGTAATTTTCTCTCTTCTCTACTCCATTTCTGTTTCTACTGCACAAGAGCAAAAACAAAAAATATCTCGTGTCAAGTGATGAGACAAAAAGAAAAATCTCGTGGCCAGGGACGAGACAAAAGAAAAAGTCTCGTGGCTAGTAACGAGATAAAAAGACAAGAAGTTTTCAAAGTTGGTTTCAAAGGTCAGCAAGTATTATCAAGCGAAAAAGGGGGCTAAGATTCAACTCCCCCTTCTCTTAGCCACTGATAACCATCAATGTATTTAGTCGCATGTATGATGGTATTTCTTACAAATATAATGTATAAAGTTATGCCATGTTAATTCTTTGAAATAATTGGACGAAAAAAGAATTAGGAGAGTTGATTGTCAAATTTCAACGAAATATACTTTTTAGATTGGATTTATAAAAATCTTGAGCAATGCAATATATCATCTCGTACTCACTTATGACGGATGAAAAAAAATAATCTGATAAAAAAAACTTACTTTGGAGAGTTTGTGGTGCATTCAAACAAATACATCAAATAAACTATCAATAAATAAAGTAGTAAAAATATTAAAAGGACGACTACACTAAATACCATTTTCTCCGAAGCCTTTCTTGTATTCTACTTCTTACAAATTTCACATATATCTTTCCAGCAACATGGATGATCAGTCCAATTCAATTACCATGGTGAAAGATGGCTCCCTGGAATCATGAAGCAAAAAACAGAAAGACTGTGATAATTGGTGATGATTTTGTCCATTGATATTTGATTGAGATGAGAGATAATTGATGATATTAAATTTGTTAGCTATAATGATCCAAGTGCGAGGATATATAATAATAGGAAAAGGGTGAGAAAAGAAAAGAAATATAACCTTGGCAGAGCACCATTCTACAACTTGTTTCAAGTTCTGCAGTCTGTTTATCTCTTGTTTTCTTGTTTTCCTTTCTTTTTCCCAAAGGGTCCCCTTCCTGATCTACAAATAATAACATATATCCAAAATTTACTCCACTTCTTGGCTACTTAGATTAAAAGTAAATATGAATCATAATTAGTTTGTGGTTTGCATCCTTTCCTATTCTCACTGTGCAGGTCACGCAAATGTTACAAAAATAATGGGCAGTGTTAAACCCTTTAGTATGTCTGGCAGTTAATGAATCTGGCAGCAAAGGAAGACAAAATTGACAGACACCTGAAACTCAATGTAATACATAAATAACTAAGAGAAATGCTAGGGGTTATCAAAATTTTTTATTTTTGGCCATTATTTAGTTATTAATTTAATTCTTTTAGTTTAGTTCTTTTAGTCTAATTATTCAACAACATTCTTTATCTCATATTTTTAAATATTAATAACTAATGGATGACCAAAAATAATGAATTCTTATAGTCTTCTAGCATTCTTCAATAACTAATTCAAGAGAACTAAGTGTCACCATAGAAATTAGAATGCAGTTGAAGATATAATATTGCAATTGTTCTAAGATATATTATGAAACTTTACATATCTCATTCCACGCTTGTTTTTCATAACCCAATTAATTATTTTTTATTTTTTTTTTAAGGTCAGAGTTTATAAAAATGATAAAAGGGTTTAGCGCCGGCTGAGGACTTAATTGAGATGCTTGTTAGTACCCTGGCTGCCAATTGGCATATTATTCCTCGTCTTCCCGTTCAAATTCTATCATGTATAGATAATTGTTGAGAGTGATTCATATAACAGTTGGCATCATGATGGTGATGCATTGAGCTTCAATATTGTATCACATTCATAAGCTGTAATTTTTTTTACTCGGTTCATGTTTGATATATCTTTACGTACACACTGTACTCAGCCAAGGCAGAAAGAATCATAACAAGTTTATATGAACAAGAGTATAAGATCATCCAAGTTTGTTACTTGCTCTCTCCAATGGCATACCTGAAATCAGAATTCAAAATTATTATTGGATTTTATACTCTTGTACTCTTGTTTTCTTCTTTCTTCAGGATTTCTGTCCTTTCTGATGAAGCTAGCAACGAAGGTGCATACATGCTGAAGCTTATGAATGCACTCAAACCCCCTGGCTGGTCCAACACCACCCATATGTGTCACTGGACTGGCGTGACTTGCAACAATCCAAGTGGAAGGATTGAAAAGATCGATCTCAGTTCAAAGTCTCTGACGGGAACAGTTCCTGCAGGCCTCAACGACTCACTCTCCCAACTCACAGTACTCGATCTCTCCTACAATAATCTGAGTGGGCCTGTTCCCTCTCTCGCCAACCTCTCCTTCCTCCAGGAAGTGTACCTCCACAACAACAACTTCACCACCATCCCTCATGGTTGCTTCCATGGTCTTACTAGTTTGCAGTACTTGATCTTGAATAACAACACCAACCTCAAACCATGGAACTTTCCTACGGATTTGACTGCTCACTCCCCTCAACTCAATATCCTCTACCTCTCTTCTACAAATCTCATGGGATCCCTACCAAACATATCCCATTTCTTCCCAACTATGCGAGATCTTGATCTCTCTAACAACAACCTCTCCTCCATCCCTGAGGGTTGCTTCCACAACCTAACCACTTTGTATGGCCTCTTTTTGGCCAACAACACCAACCTCGCACCATGGACCTTCCCCCTCGATTTGACTCATTCCTCATTCAAACTCTCCGACCTCTTTCTCGAGGCTACAAATCTAATGGGATCCCTACCAAACCTGTCTCATTTTTTCCCCTACTTGAGAACCCTTTCTCTCTCCAACAACAACCTTACCTCCATCCCCCAAGGTTGCTTCCAGGGTCTACCCTCTTTGACGTGGCTGTGGTTGCGAAACAACACCAACCTTGCACCATGGACCTTCCCCGACTTGACTCACTCCACACAACTGAAAGAGCTCAAGCTTGCTGCTACAAATGTCATGGGCCCTCTACCAGAAATATTTGACTCCTTGACAAGTTTGGAGACTCTTCTTCTCTCCAACAACAGCCTCACTGGTGTCTTGCCTGAGTCTTTTGGAAGGTCCAAGATTACCACATTGCACCTCAACGACCAGAAGGGCAAAGGATTTTCAGGTACAATGGATGTTGTTTCAAATATGATCGATTTGTCTGAAGCGTGGCTTCAGGGGAACTCCTTCGGTGGATATATCCCTGACATGTCTCGTTGTACCGCCTTACAAGATTTACGACTTGCGCACAATCGGTTTACAGGTGTGATTCCAGATTCTCTGATAAATCTCAGTAGCAGGAACCTGCAAACTGTTACTTTGAACAACAACTTTTTTCAGGGCCCTATGCCTACTTTTTTCGGAGCTTCTGACACTAATAACACCGCCAATGCCTTTTGTCGAGACAACTTTGATCCTTGTGATGAGAGAGTTACCATTTTGCTTGAAATTGCATCTGCATTTGGATATCCTTATTTGTTGGCCAGTTCATGGCGAGGAAATAATCCATGTCATAATTGGAGTTTTGTTGCATGTACTGCGACTATGATTACAACCGTGAATTTCACAAGGCAGAATTTGACAGGAACTATCTCGGGTGCGTTTGGTAAATTAACTCATTTGGAAAACTTGTATCTAAGTGGTAACAATTTAAGCGGTTCAATACCTGAAAACTTCACATCTCTTCATCAACTCAACAATCTCGATGTCTCCAACAACAACTTATCAGGAAAAGTTCCCGATTTCTCACGTCGGGTAAACCTGAATACTGAAGGTAATCCTTCGTTCGAGAGAAGCAATCCTTCGCCTGAGGGAAGAAATCCTTCGCACAAGAGAAGAAATCCACCTGCTTGGATCAAAGGTACACTAATGATCTATTTGCACGGCTTTCTTCTATGGATATAGGTCGCTGTTTGTAATTATATTTTTTCATTGCAGGCGCAATAGCAGCAGCAGCAGGTATTGGAGGTCTTGTTTTCTTGGTTATAATTATTTGTAACCGGAAGAGGTGTCTTAGCTTCTTACAATGGATTTTGTGGAAGAAAACAGGACCATTTATTGATAATGAATTTGAAGAATTTATGAAAACTTATGGATCTTTGATGTTAAAGAGATATAATTATTCTGAAGTGAAAAAGATGACAAATTCATTTCATGATAAATTAGGAAAGGGAGGATATGGCATTGTATACAAAGCATGCTTAAGTGATGGTCGTCTAGTGGCAGTGAAGGTATTAACCGAATCCAGCGGAAGTGGGGAGGAATTCCTAAATGAGGTAGCTAGTATTGGAAGAACATCTCATGTGAACATTGTTTCGCTTTTGGGATTTTGTTATGAGAAGTATAAAAGGGCACTCATTTACGAATTCATGCCAAATGGTTCTTTGGATAAGTTCATCTACAAACAAGAATCGTCAAATGCTATTTGTAATACGGATTGGAACACCCTGTTTCAAATTACAATTGGTATTGCACGAGGATTAGAATATTTGTATCGAGGTTGTAATACAAGAATTTTGCATCTCGATATTAAGCCTCAAAATATTCTGTTAGATGAAGATTTTTGTCCGAAGATCGCTGATTTTGGATTGGCAAAAATTTGCAAGAAGAAGGAGAGTATCGTATCTATAATAGGTACAAGAGGAACTCCTGGATACATTGCACCAGAAGTATTTAGTCGAACCTTTGGTAAAGTTTCTCATAAATCTGATGTGTACAGTTATGGTATGTTGATTCTTGAATTGGTGGGAGGCAAAAAGAACTACAACACCAGTGGATCACTTACTAGTGAGATGTATTTTCCAGATTGGATTTACAAGGATCTCGAGCAAAATACACTTGGACGAGGTTTGCCCACTACAGAAGAAGAAAATGATATGATAAAGAAAATTACTTTGGTGAGTTTATGGTGTATTCAAACAAATCCATCAGATAGACCATCAATAGATAAAGTAATAGAGATGTTAGAAGGGCCACTTGAATTAGTGTCATATCCTCCAAAACCTGTATTATATTCTCTAAAAGTATCTATCTCACAGCTTTCACGGATCTCCTATAGCAGTACAGATGAGGAGGATCCTGAAATTGTTGAGGAGATTGTTTCCATCAAATAAAATGAGTTAACATGTGTAGTGTAATTATACTGTAAGTTATATTCTCACTTAGATTGTAATTGTGTATGTCTTTCCCTCTTATGAGGCATACATGAAAATATGCTTTAATTTTCATACTGGGCGGAAAGTGTAATTAAATACTTTATTGCATGCTGTTTATCATTGAGATTTATAGGAAAACTATACTCCTTATTACCTAAAGTATGAGTTAAAAAATAAAGAAACAAGTGTATATGTGCAATAAATACATAGACCCAGGCAACTCACTCTATTGGATTTTGTCAAAGCATTAGGTGAAAAGTAATTGTAAGTTGTAACTAACCATACAATCAAAACTCAGAAAGCGATTTATTAATCAATTAAAAGCAACAATTTCGGTTACACTTGGATGACTTTGATTAAACATAATTCTAGCTTGTTTATGAGAACACCCTGTGCCATTAATTCATTAACAGCTACTTTTGCTTACCCTGATCCCATTGTAATTAAAAAGATATATTATTCAATGATAATTTCATATATTTTGTTACTTTGGACTAAAATGTACCTAGACCGAAATTTTCTTAATTGGAATTTGCTTTTGTCTTAATTAGCTAGTCAAGAAGCAAAAAAGATTCCTTCTAACTTCTAACTTNNAAAGGCTGTTAGATAAAACAAATCCTCAATAATGCACATGGTAGGGACTGTGGAGATAGTTAACCTTATTTCACACAATTTGAGGTCAATTTTAATCAAAGAATACAAACAAAAGTGGCTCAGCATATTTTGCCATATGTATATGCAATTAGATACCATGCAACCCTAAACGGGTACACTTAACTCTTTCTCTTTGGCAAGCATAAAACATTGTCATTTTCTTAGGTTGCAAATTTGACTCTGTCCCTATGAAACAAAAGATAACGATAAACTTGTGATTAAGATATTAATCACAACGGATTTACTCACAATTAAATCTCAGATCTGAAATCTCTCTAGCTAGGTAGCATCATCACTTGCCAACATTATGCCCAACATCATTATTTAGGAACCCCATAGTTTAGAATATTAAAGGCTTCCAAATGTACAACAAATGCAGAATCCACATTATGCACTGAATGGAAATTCGTACACGGGCCTACCATATCAAGTGTTTAGGACTATACAAATACAAAAGAATATTTATAATGTGCATGTATTATTGCCCTTTAATAATTGAACTAGAACTAAACACTATACTAGAATTTAGCCACAATAAGACATCATTATTATTAATTTTCACTTTCTCATTATGCACACCAACAACCTAAATAAAGCATTATTACTTATGCTTAAGTGTGAGAACATCTAAAAATGCCTTTAATCTAGAACATTAGTACAAAACTAGAAGATAAAGACACTAGTAGTACTTAGAAAACAAGAAAACATCTCAGGGCAGAGACACATGGAAACTGCAAATAGAGAGAGACTTTTGTTTTTTTTGGAAAGCATCCTAGTTCTCTTAACTCATCCACGTCCCAATATTACTAAGTACTAACACGTACACTTATTAAATTTAGTTATCTATTAATCAATCACTTAATTAATTAACTAATGATTCTCCAAAGTCAAAAAACAAAAATCAAAATATCGCATTGCATTGCATGCCATTTTCTTCTGATCTTCTACACGCAAAACAAAAATTTACAAGAATACAAAAGAAGCCGTTGGGCATCGTTAGTCAAACGTACAACTTCCAACAAATACGGCGTCGTATAGATGCTACCGTAATGTTAAAAAATAAAAATGCGCCAAACGTTGTAGTTACGTTAAGTCGTTAAGCACACCCATAATGATATAACAAACGCACGCGGAGCACGTTAGCAGCAAGCAGAGAATATTATTCTTTTCTTTTTTTTTTTTTCTTTTTTTTTTCTGTTTCTTTTTTTCTCAAAAATTTAAGTTAACTAGTTAAGTAATGAAATAAATAAATAAAAAAATAAAAATTCCGGAATTAAGCTTATCCGTACAGTCATGACACTACTCAGGAATTGTCACTAACATCGGTCGCCATGCTCGTCGGAGTAACCGGTACCGGAACGCCGATGTTATTGGCCGGAGAGCTGCGCCGCTGCTGCGTCGGAGTGGAGATCCGGAGCGGAACCTGACGCCGAAAGCGGAGCCGCCGGAGACAAATCCGTCCTGCTCATGGTGGTGGAGCTGTTGCTGCTGTTCTAATTCTCGGCAGCTCTTGGCGGCGGCGGTGTTTTCTGCTGGCGGCGGCGATGGAGAGGAGACGAAGAGGTCCTTGAGCTTGTGGCGGACTCTGGTGGTGGTGGTGGTGGTGTCGGGGGGATCTTGCGTTGGCGGAG
>NC_029788.2:132722101-132727706 GCF_000816755.2 Arachis ipaensis | reverse complement strand
GGAGGAAGGGCGAGTTAGGAGCATGCGGAGGGTCTTGCGGCGGCGGAGATGAATAACAGGGCTGGTGGTAGGGCTGCGTGTTGGACTGCCGGCGACGGAACATTGAGTGGCTAAGAGCTTGAATTTATGAAGGTTAGGCATTTGTGATGCATTTAGCAGAAAATTTTAATTTAGGAACGGTTTTTTAGAGAGAGAAACTGAGATCTGAAGGAAGAGAGAGAAAGAGAGAGAAGAGTTACTAAGGAAGTGGCTTTATTGGGAGAATATAAAAGGTGGCTTTATCTCTCTTCTACTCCTTTTATATAAACATCGAATCAACCATAGTATCTTCCATCATATACCTGTATGATTTGATTTGTCACACCTAAACAATAACAAAATATGAATATGATTTAATTGATGTTATTTAATATTTATAGTATGAGATTTAATTTATTTTTTAATATAAAGAATGGCTTTGTTTGGAGTGAGTTAATGTGTCTTAGTCTGTTTTTGTTTTGAGGGAGTTGTGGATAACAAGAAGAAGGAGGAGTGTAGAGCCCAAGTCCAATTTGGGGTAGCATGTGATTGCAAAGGAGATAGGACTTATTCTGCTAAGCATACTCAGAACACCTACAAAAGTAGTGGACCCAACTGCCATGAATCCACTTAGTGGTCCACTCCAAATATTTTCCAACACTTTATTTTTACTTCTTATATATTCATAGTTAGATATTAAACAGTGATTAGATGATATAATCAATTGCTCAACAAAGGGTACTTTAGATATCAAATTATGCATCAAAAAATCGGAAAAAAATCACTTGGCAGGTGTAGTGTGCTTGGCTGCTTGCCTTTGGACGGCGGTGGTGCTTTCCAGGTACACTAAAGCACCACTTTGAAAGCTGGACGAACTCATCACCAAGGAAGGTGGACAGGAAGAGGTGGTTTATTGGGTTTTTTGCTGTTATATGGACAGTCTGGCTGGAAAGGAATGGCAGGCTCTTCAGAAATCAGGCTTCAAGTGTGGTGGAAATTATCAACAGGTCGTTTACGTATCTGGAGGAATGAATTGGTGGTGAGCCCTTTGGTTGTTGATAGCCATGCCGAAGATGACTAGGGGTTGTGGTTTTTACTTTCGATGGTACTTTTAGCTACTTTTATTGCTCCACTCTATTGTGTTGAGCTCCTTTACTTCAAAAAAAAAAATTATGCATGAATTTGAAGTGAAGGCTTAGAAAAGTGAAAATTTACATAACTAACTAAAATGTTACAATTCTACAACCTCTGTTAGAAATAAAAGAATATATAGTAAGCATGTAGGTTGCATTTACAAATTAGCACACCTAATATACAAATCCTAGTGAGTTTGAATGAGTGGTAAGAAAAGGAAAATGTGGGGAAGAGAAAGAAAATGTCCCACATTCTATTAATATACTAAGGTTCATAATTCACATGTCCATACTGGGAATGTCTTCCAGGAGAATGAAGCATTCCAAGCCCATAATCACAACTGCATTATAAAAGATAAAAATGACACATTCTTCAGCAATATCTCCTGAGTTACTCAGTGACTACACAAGCAAGAGTAGCTGAAACATGAATAAAATGGCTTGTATATTAACCATGACAAGCATGTGGATATAGAGTACCAGAACAACCTACCTGTCAAATGTATCAATGTAGTTGTGTAATCCTGACTAAGGAAGTGCACATGTTGTGTTAAGAAGTTCTTCTTAGCATGTCCCACTGCTGTAATAAGATGAGGGAAATTCAGCACTTGTCATGTGCCAATCACCAACACACTTCTTAACTAATTTCACTATCACTAATTTAAGTCCTCTTTGTATAACAAAATGTTTGAAAAGTCACACTCTGTAAAATTTCATGAGCAATGACTAAAAAAAAATTTGGATAAAACAAAGAAAATGGTTAAAATATTAACTTTGTATTATATATTAGGGTCGATTAACAATTTTAGGTGATTTCTGCTTAAATTCAAAATCATTTCCAAAACCAAATTCAAACATAATTCACTAACATGTTCCTCTTTATGTGTATATATCAATCAAAGAAACTGATTAGAGTAAAAATATTTACACAAAAAGTATTTATTAAGTCTCTCTTCTCTAATCATATTACCTATTTTTCAATATTGAGTTCAACCTCTCACACATATTAACATGAAAACATACATAAAAGGCCTCAAAATGAATCTTAAGAGATGTGAATTGTGAAGGGTATGATGAACTTTGAAACTAGCTCAGTGAAACCATTACAAAAGAAATGGAAAAAATAATCTTAGAAGCTATGAAGTGCTAGATGTAGAAGAGCTGCTAACCCATTTATCAGCAACAGAATCTGGTGAAACTGGTGGTAGAACCTTCTTCAAAAGTATAACCTCCTCTGTCTTATTATGGTTAACACCCACCGCTGACTCTGATGAGTTTCTCTCTAATGCACCAAACTCATCACCCTTTACCCCTCTCAAGATCTCAAGAACCTCATCCATGGAGGGCCTCATATCTCTCTGCTGCTGCAAGCACCTAAATGCCAATTCAGCAACAGCAGTTACCATCCTCCTTACATCATTGTCCTTCTCAAATCCAAGACATGGATCAACCATGTCATGCAATTCTTGGTTCTGTATCCTATTCACTGCAAGACTAGCCAAGTTAACTTCATTCCGGTTCCGGGTTATGTCCACTGCTTGCAGTGAAGATATAAGCTCAACTAACACCACCCCAAAGCTATAAACATCACTCTTATCGGTCAATTGGTAGTTCTGGTAATACTCCGGATCAACATAGCCAGGTGTGCCTTGTGGCGCTGTTGAGACATGAGTAACAAATTTAGGAAACAACCTTGATAGTCCAAAATCACCAACCTTAACTTGAAAAGTCTCTGTCAGCAGAATGTTTGTGGACTTAACATCTCTGTGTATGACTTTCTTAGAATGAAGGTAGGAAAGCGCCTCGGCTGTTTCGAGTGCAACTTTGTATCTTACATTCCAAGTAAGTAAGGTGGAATTTGCAAGGCTTCCATGGAGGTGATCGGCTAGTGTTCCATTAGGTATGAACTCATAAACAAGGATGAGTTCTCTGCTGTGTCTTGAAGTGCAGCCAAAGAGTGTGACCAAATTCTTGTGCCTCAAGTGTGCTAGAAGCTCAACTTCATTCATATACTGCTCAACACGCTTTAAATGGCTTTCATAGTGGCGTTTCACTGCAACTACACGCCCATCTTGAAGCATACCTGCTCAACAATAATCATTATAAGATTAAATGTTAGTATTATGTGTGAAAAAATTAAAACTCTTTATGTATATTTGCAAGAATTCAAGTATAGACTGAAGACTTTGTTGTTATTATTACCTTTGTAAACAGTGCCAAAGCCTCCCTCGCCAAGTTCTCTAGAAGGGTCAAAATTGTTGGTAGCTTCTTCAAGTTCAGCATAGTCAAACACTTGAACACCATAGTAGTAACTCTTTGGCACAGAATCTGACTTGGAGGAAGGGTAAGAAGAAACACTCTGAGATGTGTTACTACTACTTGTAGTTGAAGATGTAAGAGGGACTCCACTCAAAGGCAAAATATCCTTGTTGCTTCTTGATCTTTCAGCATTTCTTCTCCTTCTTCTTATCACAAAAAGTGTACCTATAAGAAGGACAACAAAGACTACAGCTCCTGAGGTAGCACCTGAAAGACAATGCTAGAACATTTTACTATCAAAATTCATTATTATTATTAGGCATTATTAGAATTCACTTCAACTATTAACAAGAATGTATGTGAAGTACCTGCTGCAATAGCTGCTTTGTTAGTACTTTTCCCTGCAACATTCCACAAAATAAGAACAGTCAAAACAAGGAATCATATAATGATAACAAAGAGAATTAGTATATTATATAAAGTATCATCCCTAAAACAATCTTTTTTTTGGTACATACAATCAGAATTTTCATCACAAAAACAGAGGCTGCAATACCTGAAGATGAACACAACTGATCATCACAAATGCAAATAACTTTATTTGAATCAAAATCAAACCCACACTGGCCACCATCACCAATAACACACTTCAAACACTCGCTCTCATAATGATTATTGCTATAACTCACATTAAAACCCTTCATCAAAACCTCCCTAAGCAAAGACCTGTTCCCTATGAGCCTATTAGCCTGATCTTCAAGAATAGGAACCTCAACACCAAGCTCACAATGAACAATGCTAAGAATAGGATCCATAGGCAAAGGACCAATCAAAGAGTAGGAATCACTTTTATTCCCATAACCACTATCACAGTGAAACAAATTAACAGGAGTTATGTTTAACATAGATGGTCCACACCCATAGAACAAAGTAAGGTTCTTGTTCCCGGAACCATAGGTGAAGCTACTAGTTCCATCATCAATGGTTGAGTTTAAGTGCACGTTGGTGCATGTGTTGTTCCAAAGGTCTGCTCTGGCTATGGTGAGGCTTTGAGCTACTGAATCAAGTTGGAGGACTCGGTAGCGAACCAACAAGATGTTTAACTCAGGGACGCCGTCGTTGCATGTCAAATGGAACTCCGGCGGACCGCAGAAGAAGGGGCGGTCGGCGCCGGTGAAAGGGTAGGAAACGTTGGTGATGTTGCCACAGTTGAATGTAGTGTTGCTGCAGAGGGAGAATGATGCATTGGAAGGTAGCGGAGTTGTAGGGTGAAGAAGAGAGAATATGAAGATAAAGAAGAAGAAAATGGTGATGGAGAAAGAAGAGAAAGAAGAGAGGGACAACATAGTTTGTTGTTTCATTATTGGTTACGTTTACTCATTTGGGTTTAGTTAGTTTGTTGTTTTAAAAGTGTTAGTTGTTGGTTTTGGTGTTACTGATTACTATGAAACTATTAAAGAAAAGAACAGTAAGATGGATTTAGTTGACTTGGACTTTATGATGTACGTGAAGAGCATGCAAAAACATGTACTGAATTTGAGTGTTTTTATATGTTGTTAGTTTTAGCAGCCGGGTTAGTACTTCATTACATTTACTGGAAGGTGAAAATTCAGACGAAGTCGGTTTTATGTGAAGTTGATATCTGAGAATTGTTAAATGATTTGATTGATTTGACTAAATTTTAATTTAACAGCTCTTAAATATCAACTTTACGTGAAGTTGACTGCACCTGAATTTTTACCTAAGAAAATAACTTTAAAATAAGTTGTGAGTACATATTTTAATAGTATCATCTGATAATCCAATATTGGTTCAATAAAATAATTGGTCCTGGACCAACATGTGTAATATAAAAAGAAAATGAGGGGGGTGTATTACTTTGATGGTCAAACATATAGTCTCTTGTACGGTTGGTTCAATGGAGAGTGGAGACTGGTCAAAATCTAGAAATAGGACTGAAAGCTGCTAGCAACTAATCAATGGACAAAATAAAAATAGCTTTGTGTAGCTTTGGTTTTAAGATTGTTAGTTCGAACAGTGGAAATTCACGTGTAGTTATCTTTATATAAAGTAATTAATTAAAAATTATTAGATAATTTAATATATTTAATTAAATTATTATTTAATAATTTTTAATTATTAATTTTATATAAAAATAATTTTATATGAATTTTTATTTAATTTAAATATTAGAT
>NC_029788.2:132720094-132722080 GCF_000816755.2 Arachis ipaensis | reverse complement strand
AGAGACGTAGAGACGTATAAAATAATCCATTTTAATGTTTGACTTTTTGTAAATAATGTTTTATTGTGTTGAAAAGAAGTTAAAAATTAAAACAGAGGAAGAATAACAAGATAAACATAAACAGAAATAACTGATGAACTGTGTAAGTTTTTCAAATCAAATTTAAGTGAGCTCTTAGAATAGTCCACAGTCAATATATTTTTCAATGTCAAATTGTAAAAGCATATATGTTCCAAGTTCCAACACACTATAATCACTTGTTTTGCAAGCACCATGATATTTCTATGTAAAAGAGGTTTAAATGAGCTTATTCAATTTCTATATTGACTAATGCACATAGACTTTTTGCTTATAAAGGGAGAAAATTGAAAAAACTTGTTGACCCGTTTTCCAATTTCACTCCTATTAAAACTCACTGTAAATGTAATTAAGTGCATTTAAGATGCTAATAATAGTAAGCAGAGAATTGATGAATTTCCTGTATTTGTTGACTTTATAAAATGTGAAAGAAGAAGTTTAATTGCAATCAAAGACAGCAACCTCTAATTTTTTAAATATTATATGTGCAGTGTTCACAAGGACTAATAGCTACTTACTTCTACCTAATACAAGAATTATACTACACAATGACGTAGTAAAGCTGCAAGATATTATTGACTTGGTAAAAACAAATGGAGAGAAAATAAATTA
This sequence comes from Arachis ipaensis, assembly GCF_000816755.2. NCBI lineage: Eukaryota > Viridiplantae > Streptophyta > Magnoliopsida > Fabales > Fabaceae > Arachis > Arachis ipaensis. The sequence goes on along the minus strand of NC_029788.2, from coordinate 132,721,390 downwards.
AATAAAATAATCACATTTTGCATCATAGACCAATTCTTAAGTAGAAGCATTCATATCATATAAATGTCCCTCAAATATTGACTCAATTAACATTTTTAACTCGTAGATATTTATCATTGAAAATCTAGATACAAAAATTTTTAGTCCATTAAAAATAGAAATAAAGTTTAAAAAATATTCAATATCATAAAAATTCTCATCCAAAGTATAATTTATATTGTTAGGTTACTAATTCGAGAAAAACCCAAAACAGTCCCTGACAATTACTTCGAAAGACAACGAAATCTTCGACAAAAAAAAAAAAACCAACCCGGCTCCTGAGTTTTACTTTTACGGGACTGATTAGCCTCTGTACCAAAAAAAGTGAATGTTGTTTTTTTTTTTGCACAGGAGCTAATCAGTCCCAAAAAAAAAAGATCAGGGGCCGGGTTAGATGTTTTTTTTTTTTTGGTCTCGTTGTCCTTTCGAGATAATTGTGAGGAGTCGAGTGAGGTATTCACTCTACTAATTAAGTTAGTAATCATACTCAAAGTGTATTATAAAGCTTACATGAGTAATGAGTATACTTACTTGATGGACATGAAGATTGAACAACAGATCCATCTTTACAATAGCAAGATAAAACCCCTGAAACAGGGTTTAGATCACAGTGGCCACCACTTTTTGGGCATTCATCACCACACAAACTATTGCTTTCATTCAACAAAGAGGCATAACCATTAAGAAGAGTAGTTGAATTTGTATCCATCCTCATACCAATGGCACAAAATGATGTTGGGGCTTGATTCAGAAATATGATGGATATGATGGTGACCAAAAATGAGGAAAAGATACTCATTGGATGAAGAATTTGCATCTTCAGAAACATAGCTTGGTAAAGAGACTTATGACATTACACTAAAATATAGAAGAGAGATGCGTAATGCCATTGACTTCTTATAAGCCACACCACAATTGTAAGGAATGCAAATTTAGGTGACCTATTAATATTGTAATATTTTATGTTGGAAATGGGGATTACCTAATTCTGCTAAATGTTTTTTAAAATTTAAGGGTTGGTGATCACTCATCACTGATCACTACTGCTCCAGAGTCAAACAGTTTAGGCTATTAGTGACCAAACATAATGTATAACCTCTCTAATAACGGTAATGTTATAGAGATAATAAAAAATTAGTCTAAATAACTTAAATTTATTCTATTTAATATTTATTAATTTTAATAATAATTAATGAATGTTAAATAAGATAAATTTATATTATTTTTTATTAATTTTTTTATCAAATATTTCCCTTC
>NC_029788.2:132716056-132720042 GCF_000816755.2 Arachis ipaensis | reverse complement strand
TACAAAAATTTATTGATATTAACTAAAAAATTAGGTCCTTTATTGAATTCTTGGTTTATATATAAAAGGCTGCGTTTGTTTATAGAGATAGGACACTGAGACAGAGACACAGAGACACAAAATCGTGTTTGGCAGAGAAGACATAGGCAGAGACAATGTGTCAAGTGACACTAAATTAGTATATTTTATGTCCATCTTGACAGGAAGGACACGGAGACACTAACAAGAAACACAACTTATTTTTTATTTTTTTCTTTCATTATTCTTGTTAATTTTTTATAATTATATTTTTTATTATTATATTTTTCATCTCAAATTTTTTAATGAAAAAAAATAAAAATAAATTAAATTTTCATAATTTATTCTAGTTTATCACCAAATAGAATATAAGAACACAAAATTTTATCTCTGTCCATCAGTATCTTGTCCTGTTATCGGAAACAAACGCAGCCTAACAGAACTCAAAAGTCAAAAGAGGTGCAACACAGTTTTAACTTTTACTTTTGGCATCATAAGTTAATATCTACTTGAACACCTTCCAAATATAAAAGCAGAAAAAAAAAATCAACTTTAATATAAATTGAAGTCCTAGTCCCCAATATTTTATGCAAGTGGAAATTCTTATCTTAAGCATATGGTACCCCGAAAAAATAAAAAAATCAGGACACAAAATCCAAATCAAAGAATTGAATGAAGTTTGAAGCCACATAACTAGAAACTCGGGGGGCTGCTAAGATGTGAAATAAAAACAATGCCTGGATGAGAGGCAGGCGTGAGTTAAGCATTAGAAGAATAAAACTATATAATAATATAATATATTTTACTATTAATTTAGTGAAAACTACGTATATAATAGTCTAATAATGAAATGGTCAACATGGGAATTTATCAAGGAGCTGAACTCTTCCGCGTACCGTACCCCAAAAGTCAAACATCAACTTGCAAGCAATTTCTGACCTTGTATGTGTTCTTTCAGATTCCGTATAGTGTTGATGAGGCAAAAAAAAAAAAAAAAAGAAAGAAAATAGAGCTACATACCCTTAATCAAGAGATAGAGGGTTTGACGCATGTTAATCCCATTAACAATAATCCTAAGTAATTAATCTCGATTAAGAATATCTATCTAATACTATTAACATAAATTTTGGTCCATGAAATTGTTGCATGGATGAACCACCACGAGCAAAATATAGAAGGGTATTGGATGGAGCAATTGCGGTAACAGAAAGACAGAAACCAGCACACGCATGCAGGCATGATCATGAATAATAATTAAGAAACAAACTTACCTGAACAAGAATTTGAATGAGTTCCATCATTACAGTAACAGACGAAATGTCCATCATTGCTGCCACAATTGCCACCTGAGTTAGTGCATCCTCTGCACTGATCATTGATTTGAGGCAATAATTTCAAGACAAAACCACCTTGCAACGCTTGCTGAATTCTAGTGGGGTTATTGGCACTGTTAGCAAAAGCCGAAGCTAGGGCCTTTGAAACAGGAAAAATAACAGTGCTGCAACCTTCATAATAAGGCAGCGCCTTATTATCATCTTGTTCAGCATAGTAGACACTACTGCTGCCGCAACTCTGAACAATCTTAAACTGATCTGAAGGCTTTGTTTCTGAAGAACACTTGTATAAGATTGTGATATTGACAACACTGTTATCATCATATTGAAGTATGGTTTCATTCAAGGTGTTGTTGCTGAAATCTCCTGAACAGAAATCAATGCTAGTACTAAAGTAATCGTCCCTAGCAACTGTCAGATTCTGTTTACCGACGTCCCAATCAAGAATCCTGTATTTGACAGAATCCACTGTGAACTTTGGGACTCCATTATTATGGTTGTTATCTTCACATGTGATCTCCAAGTTAGGCTCACCGCAATAGTTTGGCCTGTCATTAGTGTTGTCAATTTCACCCCAGAAAGGGTAAGTGAGTTGGCTGATGGATCCGCAGCTTAAAGTGTTCTTGCACGCCAAGTAATAAACGTTATCAGCGGCACCTACAGATGTTGGAACGTGGGTTGCCAGGACAATAAGAGCTAAGATGAACATCCATATGGAATATAGGTGGCGAAGACGACAAAGAGGTTTCATTGTTGCAAAGGGAGAAGAAGAACAAGAAGGAGAAGTGATGATGGAAAAGAAGAAGAAAATATATAGGAGTTGGGTTCAAAGTGCAGCAAACAGAGGAAGACTGAATAATGAATATATAATAAAATATAAAAGCCGTGTTTCTAGGAGGTTGTTATATTATTACATTAACCGAAGAAAACGGCAAGTGAGTCTCTACGTTCAAATATTACATTGTATTAAGAAAGAATAAGTACCGGGAGCTAATGGTCTAAGCGTACAATGTGTATAATGGAGGTTTAGGAAATATTAGAAATATGACCATTAGTGTTATATTGTCCTGTCAGGTTACGCTTTTGGGATGAGTGGTTTCATGATATGGTATTAGAGTTCTAGATCCGAAAGATCAATAGTTCAATCTTTGGATATGGTTATTCTAGATAGTATGGGTGATGTTCATTTTATTCATAGACAAAAAATTTAGCTCATTGTACACATTGTACGTTTAGGTCATTGGCTCTTTAGCAGTACTCAAAAAGAAAATAATAACCAAAATTCGTTAGATAATTTAATAAATTTAACTAAATTGTTACTTGAGGACTCTTAATTATCAATTTCACATTAAAACAATTATACGTGAATTTTTATCTTATTAGAGTGGTTTATTATAGAAAAGTTGAGGCAAAGGAACATGGAAAAAAGAAATTATATTGTTATATATGATGAACTTAATTACTTTATTAATCTCATAAATCTGCCACTTTCTCTGAATTAGAATTCCGAAAAGTGTGATTCTAGAAGGGGATCCTCGGAGGTCCCGTTTTTTGACCACCTTAGCTTCCTTAATAATTTACATCGCTCTCATGTATTTAATTAGTGCACTAATTTTCTTCCTATTTGTGCATGTCAACTAAAATTAAACTTTCAAACTACATAAAAATATATACGTCCATTCAAATAACTTGGAATTTGGAAACGCGTTATGTTGTATTTTACATATATTTTGTGCTACAAGAATTCAACTTATCTCATTCCCAGTTAATCTAATAATGGACACAGTGGAGAAGCAGAAGCTGGATGACGTCAACAACACATAGCTGATGTCATAATGAAAATGAAAATATAGGGAAAAGAATCAAAATGTCTAGGGAGGTTAATTAATTAGCTTCATACACGGAATTAGCTTCGCTTCATACACGTTGTGAGATCGAGTAACGTAGTTTACAAGTAGTGGAAAACTGTAATGAGAGGAGGATGGCCACTTAATTAATTGGGGAAAGTATGAACAAAATCTAGATGGAAAGATATGAACAAACAAAGAAAAAAAAAACATTGCAAACAAAAAGATTGACAAGGCAATACTTTTATTTGAGTTGTATGTATAAGGCAGGATTCCAATTTCGATACTTACTTAAATGGACTAGTGAGCTATATCTATTAGACCAACCTAACTTGGTTTTGACAAGCCAATACTACATCTTAATTAAAAAAAAAAAACTTATATGAGTTCCGACACTTGTTTAAACGGACTAGTGAACTATCTACTAGACCAACTAAACTTCGTTTTGACAAGCCAATACTACATCTTTTTTTTTTTTACCAAAGATAGGAGACTCGAACTCGCAACCTCTTAATTGAGTATGGAGAAACTATGTCATTTGAGCTATTACTCATTGGCAAGCCAATACTACATCTTAATTTTAAAAAAAAAAAGGAAAACTTATATGAGTTTTGCTAGCTAGTCAAATCTATTGACTAAAATAGCTTAAGAAATAAAGAAATAACTTAAGACTAGCATAGCTAAGGAAAATAGCTTAAGAAATAAAGAAAATTAGTATATAACTTAAGACTAGCTTAGCTAAGGAAAATAGAATTCAAAGGATGAACTATATTCATAATATGGAAGG